>NC_083225.1:193741407-193981949 GCF_032191835.1 Heteronotia binoei
AACGCCTCGAGGCTTAAGCATCAACGTTCACCACTGGACCCTCAGTGGTCTGATCCAGCAGGGCTCTTCTGATGTTCTTCTCAGGGGAAGGCCTCAGCCCCACTGCCCTGTTGTTGGCCCTCCGGAGGAGCTGGGTGGCCACTGTGTGAGACAGGAGGCTGGACTAGGTAGACCACGTTCTGGTCTGATCCAGCAGGGCTCCTGATGTTCTTCTCAGGGGAAGGCCTCTCAGCCCCACTGCCCTGTTGTTGGCCAGCCAGTTCCTCTATATAAGACAGGAGGCTGGACTAGATAGACCCTTACTGGTCAGACCCAGCAGGGTTCTCCTGATGTTCTTCTCAGGGGAAAGCCTCAGCCTCTCTGCCCTGTTGTTAGCCCTCCAGAGGAACTGGGTGGCCACTGTGTGAGACAGGAGGCTGGAATAGATGGACCCTCCCTGGTCTGACCCAGCAAGGCTCTTCTGAGGTTCTTCTCAGGGGAAGGCCTCGGCCTCTCTGCCCTGTTGTTGGCCCTCAAGAGGAACTGGCTGGTCCCTGTGTGAGACAGGAGGCTGGACTAGATGGACCCTCCCTGGTCTGATCCAGCAGGGCTCTTCTGAGGTTCTCCTCAGGGGAAGGCCTCAGCCTCTCCGCCCTGTTGTGGGCCCTCCAGAGGAACTGGGTGACCCCTGTGTGAGACAGGAGGCTGGACTAGATGGACCCTCCCTGGTCTGATCCAGCAGGGCTCTTCTGAGGTTCTCCTCAGGGGAAGGCCTCAGCCTCTCCGCCCTGTTATAGTCCCTCCAGAGGAACTGGCTGGCCACTGTGTGAGACAGGAGGCTGGACTAGATGGATCCTCACTGGTCTGATCCAGCAGGGCTCTTCTGAGGTTCTTCTCAGGGGAAGGCCTCGGCTTCTCTGCCCTGCTGTGGGCCCTCCAGAGGAACTGGCTGGCCACTGTGTGAGACAGGAGGCTGGACTAGATGGACCCTCCCTGGTCTGATCCAGCAGGGCTCTTCTGAGGTTCTTCTCAGGGGAAGGCCTCGGCTTCTCTGCCCTGCTGTGGGCCCTCCAGAGGAACTGGCTGGCCACTGTGTGAGACAGGAGGCTGGACTAGATGGACCCTCCCTGGTCTGATCCAGCAGGGCTCTTCTGAGGTTCTCCTCAGGGGAAGGCCTCAGCCTCTCCGCCCTGTTGTGGGCCCTCCAGAGGAACTGGGTGGCCCCTGTGTGAGACAGGAGGCTGGACTAGATGGACCCTCCCTGGTCTGATCCAGCAGGGCTCTTCTGAGGTTCTCCTCAGGGGAAGGCCTCAGCCTCTCCGCCCTGTTATAGTCCCTCCAGAGGAACTGGCTGGCCACTGTGTGAGACAGGAGGCTGGACTAGATGGATCCTCACTGGTCTGATCCAGCAGGGCTCTTCTGAGGTTCTTCTCAGGGGAAGGCCTCGGCTTCTCTGCCCTGCTGTGGGCCCTCCAGAGGAACTGGCTGGCCACTGTGTGAGACAGGAGGCTGGACTAGATGGACCCTCCCTGGTCTGATCCAGCAGGGCTCTTCTGAGGTTCTTCTCAGGGGAAGGCCTCGGCTTCTCTGCCCTGCTGTGGGCCCTCCAGAGGAACTGGCTGGCCACTGTGTGAGACAGGAGGCTGGACTAGATGGACCCTCCCTGGTCTGATCCAGCAGGGCTCTTCTGAGGTTCTTCTCAGGGGAAGGCCTCGGCTTCTCTGCCCTGCTGTGGGCCCTCCAGAGGAACTGGCTGGCCACTGTGTGAGACAGGAGGCTGGACTAGATGGACCCTCCCTGGTCTGATCCAGCAGGGCTCTTCTGAGGTTCTCCTCAGGGGAAGGCCTCAGCCTCTCTGCCCTGTTGTGGGCCCTCCAGAGGAACTGGGTGGCCCCTGTGTGAGACAGGAGGCTGGACTAGATGGACCCTCCCTGGTCTGATCCAGCAGGGCTCTTCTGAGGTTCTCCTCAGGGGAAGGCCTCAGCCTCTCCGTCCTGTTGTGGGCCCTCCAGAGGAACTGGGTGGCCCCTGTGTGAGACAGGAGGCTGGACTAGATGGACCCTCCCTGGTCTGATCCAGCAGGGCTCTTCTGAGGTTCTCCTCAGGGGAAGGCCTCAGCCTCTCCGTCCTGTTGTGGGCCCTCCAGAGGAACTGGGTGGCCCCTGTGTGAGACAGGAGGCTGGACTAGATGGACCCTCCCTGGTCTGATCCAGCAGGGCTCTTCTGAGGTTCTCCTCAGGGGAAGGCCTCAGCCTCTCTGCCCTGTTGTGGGCCCTCCAGAGGAACTGGGTGGCCCCTGTGTGAGACAGGAGGCTGGACTAGATGGACCCTCCCTGGTCTGATCCAGCAGGGCTCTTCTGAGGTTCTCCTCAGGGGAAGGCCTCAGCCTCTCCGTCCTGTTGTGGGCCCTCCAGAGGAACTGGGTGGCCCCTGTGTGAGACAGGAGGCTGGACTAGATGGACCCTCCCTGGTCTGATCCAGCAGGGCTCTTCTGAGGTTCTCCTCAGGGGAAGGCCTCAGCCTCTCCGTCCTGTTGTGGGCCCTCCAGAGGAACTGGGTGGCCCCTGTGTGAGACAGGAGGCTGGACTAGATGGACCCTCCCTGGTCTGATCCAGCAGGGCTCTTCTGAGGTTCTCCTCAGGGGAAGGCCTCAGCCTCTCCGTCCTGTTATAGTCCCTCCAGAGGAACTGGCTGGCCACTGTGTGAGACAGGAGGCTGGACTAGATGGACCCTCCCTGGTCTGATCCAGCAGGGCTCTTCTGAGGTTCTCCTCAGGGGAAGGCCTCAGCCTCTCTGCCCTGTTGTTGGCCCTCCAGAGGAACTGGGTGGCCCCTGTGTGAGACAGGAGGCTGGACTAGATGGACCCTCCCTGGTCTGATCCAGCAGGGCTCTTCTGAGGTTCTCCTCAGGGGAAGGCCTCAGCCTCTCCGTCCTGTTGTGGGCCCTCCAGAGGAACTGGGTGGCCCCTGTGTGAGACAGGAGGCTGGACTAGATGGACCCTCCCTGGTCTGATCCAGCAGGGCTCTTCTGAGGTTCTCCTCAGGGGAAGGCCTCAGCCTCTCTGCCCTGTTGTTGGCCCTCCAGAGGAACTGGGTGGCCCCTGTGTGAGACAGGAGGCTGGACTAGATGGACCCTCCCTGGTCTGATCCAGCAGGGCTCTTCTGAGGTTCTCCTCAGGGGAAGGCCTCAGCCTCTCTGCCCTGTTGTTGGCCCTCCAGAGGAACTGGCTGGCCCCTGTGTGAGACAGGAGGCTGGACTATATAGACCCTCCCTGGTCTGACCCAGCAGGGCTCTTCTTAGGCGCAATACTTCAGATCTTCTTTTCTTAGGGTTGCCAATCCCCAGGTGGGGGCAGGGGATCCCCCGGTTTGGAGGCCCTCCCCCCGCTTCAGGGTCATCAGAAAGCGGGGGGAGGGGAGGGAAATGTCTGCTGGGAACTCTATCATTCCCTATAGAGATTTATTCCCATAGAAAATAATGGAGAATTGATCCACAGGTATCTGGGGCTCTGGGGGGGCTGTTTTTTGAGGTAGAGGCACCAAGTTTTCAGTATAGCATCTAGTGCCTCTCCCCAAAATATCCCCCAGGTTTCAAAACGATTGGACCAGGGGGTCCAATTCTATGAGCCCCAAAAGAAGGTGCCCCTATCCTTCATTATTTCCTATGGGAGGAAGGCATTGAAAAGGTGTGCCGTCCCTTTAAATGTGATGGCCAGAGCTCCCTTTGGAGTTCAAGTACGCTTGTCACAGCCTTGATCTTGGCACCACCCCAATGTCTCCTGGCTCCACCCCCAAACTCCCCAGATATTTTTTTAAATTGGACTTGGCAACCCTATCTTTTCTTCAGACATCCTTTCAGTGTTTCTGTAGTGCAGGTTCCGCAAGGAGGAGGAGCGGTCTGCGATAGATATCAGGCAAGCAAATAAGCTAAGAGTGTCTACTTTGTATGCCTCTTTTTCTAGGGATCTGAAGGAGTGCCATCCTCGACTTCCTCCGGTCCTGGCATTCCAGTTGAGATAGTAAGTTGCTAACTACGGCCTTGCTGGATCAGGCCGAAGTCCATCTATCCAGACTCCCCACCCCCACCCCGCAAGCCGGCAGCTTGGCATTTCTGCAACCCGAACGCTGAATTCTCCATCGTTTGTTCTCCTGCATGACGGTACTTCCAGACCTGCAGCCTCTGAACATGGAGGCTCAATTTTGCCATCGTGACTACCCAGGGCTTTGGGGGGCGGGCAGAAGCACACAGAAGCGGAGCTCCACCTGGGCTGGCCAGGACTCCAGCTGGCATTCTGGGGAAGGCACTGGGAGTAGGCTTGCCAAGTCCAATTCAAGAAATATCTGGGGACTTTGGGGGTGGAGCCAGGAAACTTTGGGGGTGGAGCCAGGAGACATTAGGGGCGGAGCCAAGATCAAGGCTGTGACAAGCATAATGGAACTCCAAAGGGAGTTCTGGCCATCACATTTAAAGGGACCGCACACCTTTTCAGTGCCTTCCTTCCATAGGAAATAATGAAGGATAGGGGCACCTGCTTTGGGGCTCATAGAATTGGACCCCCGTGGTCCAATCGTTTTGAAACTTGGGGGGTATTTTGGGGAGAGGCACTGGATGCTATGCTGAAAATTCTATGGGAATAAATCTCCATAGGGAATAATAGAGTTCCCAGCAGACATTTCCCTCCCCTCCCCCCGCTTTCTGACGACCCCGAAGAGGGGGGAGGGCCTCCAAACCGGGGGATCCCCTGCCCCCACCTGGGGATTGGCAACCCTAACTGGGAGGAATCTTTAAATGCCTCTCTGATAGCTTCAAAGCCCTGCTGACTACTGCTGAACTTTTCTGGTGGAGTGGTGGGGTAGCTGGACATTGGAAGAAGCCCCGTGGTAAAGCTGCAGGACTGCAGTCCAAGCTCTCTGCTCACGACCTGAGTTCGATCCCGGTGGAAGATGGGTTCAGGTAGCTGGCTCCAGGTTGACTCAGCCTTCCAACTTAGGGGAGGGACGGTGGCTCAGTGGTAGAGCATCTGCTTGGGAAGCAGAAGGTCCCAGGTTCAATCCCTGGCATCTCCAACTAAAAAGGGTCCAGGCAAATAGGCATGAAAAACCTCAGCTGGAGACCCTGGAGAGCCATGAATGGGGCTGTGACTCAGTGGCAGAGCATCTGCTTGGGAAGCAGAAGGTCCCAGGTTCAATCCCTGGCATCTCCAAAAAAGGGTCCAGGCAAATAGGTGTGAAAAACTTCAGCTTGAGACCCTGGAGAGCCGCTGCCAGTCTGAGAAGACAATACTGACTTTGATGGACCGAGGGTCTGATTCAGTATAAGGCAGCTTCATATGTTCAACTTTCCAAGGTTGGTCAAATGAGAAAGCTTGCTGGGGGGAAGTGCAGGTGACCGGAGAAGGCAATAACAAACCACCCTGTAAAAAGTCACCTGGTCTGATCCAGCAGGGCTCTTCTGATGTTCTTCTCAGGGGAAGGCCTCAGCCGCTCTGCCCTGTTGCAGATTTTAACACTTTTCTTGCATTGCATTCCTCGTCTTTAACTCTATTTTGTATCCAATCATACAGTTTCTCCCATATTTGAGTAGCAATTTTTTTTGATTTCGCATTGACTAAGTATAGCTTCTTCTGCAGCTTTTCAAACCTTTTCTATTAATTCTCCCATGTTTGGAGTTTTCTCCAGTCTCCAATATTTTGCATATAACATTCTCGCGGCAGTTAGATGTTACAGGAAGCCACCGTTTATGAACTTTGGTTTACTGAGCCCTCTGAATGCTAGCTGCCTAATAAACCGTAGTTTGTTTGTGGGTGTCGGACCGAGATTCCAAGACTGCAGACGCAAGAGCACACCCCTGCAAGTCAAACCATATTAATAAAGCAGGAATTTGGTGTAGACTCAGGGCTGTCTCCTAAGCCACAGTTTGTACCTGGCTTGTTAAGCATGGATAGTAAGTGTGGTTGGGTTGCCAAAAAACCTCTATGGTGCCTATTGCACCATAGAATTTCCCCTCCCTGTTGGATCAGGCCAGTGGCCCCTCCAGTCTAACACTCTGTGTAACATAAGAACATGAGAGAAGCCCTGTTGGATCAGGCCAGTGGCCCCTCCAGTCCAGCACTCTGTGTCACATAAGAACATAAGAGAAGCCCTGTTGGATCAGGCCAATGGCCCCTCCAGTCCAACACTCTGTGTCACATAAGAACACAAGAGAAGCCATGTTGGATCAGGCCAGTGGCCCCTCCAGTCCAACACTCTGTGTCTCATAAGAACAAAAGAGAAGCCATGTTGGATCAGGCCAGTGGCCCATCCAGTCCAACACTCTGTGTCACATAAGAACATGAGAGAAGCCATGTTGGATCAGGCCAATGGCCCCTCCAGTCCAGCACTCTGTGTCACATAAGAACATGAGAGAAGCCCTGTTGGATCACGCCAGTGGCCCCTTCAGTCCAACACTCTGTGTCACATAGGAACATGAGAGAAGCCCTGTTGGATCAGGCCAATGGCCCCTCCAGTCCAGCACTCTGTGTAACATAAGAACATAAGAGAAGCCATGTTGGATCAGGCCAATGCCCCCTCCAGTCCAACACTCTGTGTCACATAAGAACATGAGAGAAGCCATGTTGGATCAGGCCAATGGCCCCTCCAGTCCAGCACTCTGTGTAACATAAGAACATAAGAGAAGCCCTGTTCGATCAGGCCAGTGGCCCCTTCAGTCCAACACTCTGTGTCACATAAGAACATGAGAGAAGACATGTTGGATCAGGCCAGTGGCCCCTCCAGTCCAGCACTCTGTGTCACATAAGAACATGAGAGAAGCCCTGTTGGATCAGGCCAATGGCCCCTCCAGTCCAGCACTCTGTGTCACATAAGAACATGAGAGAAGCCCTGTTGGATCAGGCCAATGGCCCCTCCAGTCCAACACTCTGTGTCACATAAGAACATGAGAGAAGCCCTGTTGGATCAAGCCAATGGCCCCTCCAGTCCAACGCTCTGTGTCACATAAGAACATGAGAGAAGCCCTGTTGGATCAGGCCAATGGCCCCTCCAGTCCAACACTCTGTGTCACATAAGAACATGAGAGAAGCCCTGTTGGATCAGGCCAATGGCCCCTCCAGTCCAACACTCTGTGTCACATAAGAACATGAGAGAAGCCATGTTGGATCAGGCCAGTGGCCCCTCCAGTCCAACACTCTGTGTCACGTAAGAACATGAGAGAAGCCCTGTTGGATCAGGCCAATGGCCCCTCCAGTCCAGCACTCTGTGTCACATAAGAACATGAGAGAAGCCCTGTTGGATCAGGCAAATGGCCCCTCCAGTCCAACACTCTGTGTCACATAAGAACATGAGAGAAGCCCTGTTGGATCAAGCCAATGGCCCCTCCAGTCCAACACTCTGTGTCACATAAGAACATGAGAGAAGCCCTGTTGGATCAGGCCAATGGCCCCTCCAGTCCAACACTCTGTGTCACATAAGAACATGAGAGAAGCCCTGTTGGATCAGGCCAGTGGCCCCTCCAGTCCAACACTCTGTGTCACATAAGAACATAAGAGAAGCCATGTTGGATCAGGCCAGTGGCCCCTCCAGTCCAACACTCTGTGTCACATAAGAACATGAGAGAAGCCCTGTTGGATCAGGCCAGTGGCCCCTCCAGTCCAACACTCTGTGTCACATAAGAACATGAGAGAAGCCATGTTGGATCAGGCCAGTGGCCCCTCCAGTCCGACACTCTGTGTCACATAAGAACATAAGAGAAGCCATGTTGGATCAGGCCAGTGGCCCCTCCAGTCCAACACTCTGTGTCACATAAGAACATGAGAGAAGCCCTGTTGGATCAGGCCAGTAGCCCCTCCAGTCCAACACTCTGTGTCACATAAGAACATGAGAGAAGCCATGTTGGATCAGGCCAGTGGCCCCTCCAGTCCGACACTCTGTGTCACATAAGAACATAAGGGAAGCCATGTTGGATCAGGCCTGTGGCCCCTCCAGTCCAACACTCTGTGTCACATAAGAACATAAGAGAAGGCATGTTGGATCAGGCCAGTGGCCCCTCCAGTCCAACACTCTGTGTCACACAGTGGCCAAAAAAAATTATATATATATACACACACACATACACATACATACATACACACTGTGGCTAATAGCCACTTATGGACCTCTGCTCCATATTTTTATCTAAACCCCTCTTGAAGGTGGCTGTGCTTGTGGCTGCCACCACCTCCTGTGGCAGTCAATTCCACACGTTAATCACCCTTTGGGTGAAGAAGGACTTCCTTTTATCTGTTTTAACTTGACTGCTCAGCAATTTCATCAAATGCCCACGAGTTCTTGTATTGTGAGAAAGAGAGAAAAGTACTTCTTTCTCTACTTTCTCCATCCCATGCATTATCTTGTAAGCCTCTCTCATGTCACCCCGCAGTCGACGTTTCTCCAAGCTAAAGAGTCCCAAGCGTTTCAACCTTTCTTGCAGGCCCTGCGGAACCGCAATAAATCCCGCAGGGCCCTGATGGCTTCTTGAGTTGCACCTGGCAACCCTAGAACCAGGAGTCCCCAAGGGCACCATACTGCCCCCTGATACTGGCACATTCCTCCAAAGGTCTGAACAAGGCACAGACAAGCATCCTGCATTTCTTCTACACAGACTGGTTCTGGGCCGTGGACCAGTACCGATTCGTGGCCATATTACAAGGTAATAATAATAAGACATTGGATATATATCCTGCCCTCCATTCCGAATCTCAGAGTCTCCTGTCTCTTCCTCCCCCCCCGCCCGCAACAGACACCCTGCGAGGTGGGTGGAGCTGAGAGAGCTCTTCCAGAAGGTTCCGTTTCAAAACAGTTCTGAGAGAGCTGTGGCTGACCCCAGGCCATTCCAGCAGGTGCGAGTGGAGAATCAGACCCGGTTCTCCCAGATAAGAGAGCTCTGGCTGACCCAAGGCCATTCCAGCAGCTGCAAGTGGAGGAGTGGGGAATCAAACCCAGTTCTCCCAGATAAGAGAGCTCTGGCTGACCCAAGGCCATTCCAGCAGGTGCAAGTGGAGGAGTGGGGAATTAAACCCAGTTCTCCCAGATAAGAGAGCTCTGGCTGACCCAAGGCCATTCCAGCAGCTGCAAGTGGAGGAGTGGGGAATCAAACCCAGTTCTCCCAGATAAGAGAGCTCTGGCTGACCCAAGGCCATTCCAGCAGCTGCAAGTGGAGGAGTGGGGAATCAAACCCAGATCTCCCAGAGAAAAGAGCTCTGGCTAACCCAAGGCCATTCCTGCAGGTGTAAGTGGAGGAGTGGGGAATCAAACCCGGTTCTCCCAGATAAGAGAGCTCTGGCTGACCCAAGGCCATTCCAGCAGGTGCAAGTGGAGGAGTGGGGAATTAAACCCGGTTCTCCCAGATAAGAGAGCTCTGGCTGACCCAAGGCCATTTCAGCAGCTGCAAGTGGAGGAGTGGGGAATCAAACCCGGTTCTCCCAGATAAGAGAGCTCTGGCTGACCCAAGGCCATTCCTGCAGGTGCAAGTGGAGGAGTGGGGAATCGAACCCGGTTCTCCCAGATAAGAGAGCTCTGGCTGACCCAAGGCCATTCCAGCAGGTGCAAGTGGAGGAGTGGGGAATCAAACCCGATTCCCCCAGATAAAAAACCGCAAAGACAAAAATTGTCTTCCACAAAACCGGTCCCTGGTGCCAAAAAGGTTGGGGACCACTGGTGTAGTACAAAGCAGAGAGCAGTTCAGAAGGTGGCCACTAGTTGTCCTCATTGAAACGTGACTGTGTAGTAAAGCCGAGCGATTCCCCTGCTTTGTCTTTGCCTAGGGCCCCGGAGGGCTGGTGGTTGAGACTACGTTGTCTGGCAGCAGCTTCTCAGAGCTCAGAGGACTCAACGTGAGTATTTTGCTTATTTATCCAAAATAAATAAATGTATAAATAAATTTTATTTTTTTAAAAAATCGACCTTATCTGAACTCCAGGCAGATTGCATGTAAATAAGAATCATACACTGAACATGAGTCAACAGTGTGATGCGGTGGCTAAAAAGGCCAATGCAATTTTGGGCTGATCACGTGATGTGATGGTATCGCTTTACTCTGCTGTTCTGGAGTCTTGTGTTCAGTTTTGGGCACCACATTTAAAGAAGGATCTAGACAAGCTGGAAGGGGTCCAGAGGAGGGCGATGAAGATTGTGAGGGGTCTGGAGACCAAGTCCTGTGAGGAAAGGTTGAAGGAGCTGGGGATGTTTAGCCTGGAGAGGAGGCGGCTGAGAGGTGATAGAATTGCCATCAAGGTCTTGAAGGGCTGTCCTATAGAGGATGGTGTGGAATTTTTTTCTGTAGCCCCGAAAGGTCAGACCAGAATCAATGGACTGAAATTAAATCAGAAGAGTTTCCAGCTCAACATTAGGAAGAACTTCCTGACCGTCAGAGCGGTTCCTCAGTGGAATAGGCTTCCTTGGGAGGTGGTGGGCTCTCCTTCCTTGGAGGTTTTTAAACAGAGGCTATATGGCCATCTGACAGCAATGAGGATCCTGTGAATTTAGGGGGAGGCTTTTGTGAGTTTCCTGCATTGTGCAGGGGGTTGGACTAGATGACCCTGGAGATCCCTTCCAACTCTATGACTCTATGATTCTAAGGACTAGCAACAGTAAAATACGTGACAAGTATAAAACCAAGCCTCTGCCTTGTAGTTCAGTATGCTCAAGGAGCTATGGAGGTAATATCACCTTTGTGTTAGGGCATCTGCTGTTGAGAAGAAAGAGGATAGGTGTCTTTCTTGGTGGCTTCTATGCAATCTCGCAGAGTACTGGAAAGAGCTGGGATGAGCTAGGAGTCAGCATCAGGGGAAGGTCTCAGCTACTACGCCTTGTTCTGGCCCCTCCAGATGAACTGGTTGGCCACTGTGTGAGACAGGAGGCTGGACTAGAGGGGCCCTCCCTGGTCTGATCCAGCAGGGCTCTTTTGAGGTTCTTTTCACGGGAAGGTCTTGGCCTCTCTGCCCTGTTGTTGGCCCTTCAGAGGAACTGGTTGGCTCCTGTGTGAGACAGGAGGCTGGACTAGATGGACCCTCCCTGGTCTGACCCAGCAGGGCTCTTCTGATGTTCTTCTCAGGGAAAGGCCTCAGCCTCTCTGCCCTGTTGCTGGCCCTCCAGAGGAACTGGCTGGCCACTGTGTGAGACAGGAGGCTGGACTAGATGGACCCTCCCTGGTCTGACCCAGCAGGGCTCTTCTGATGTTCTTCTCAGGGGAAGGACTCAGCCTCTCTGCCCTGTTGTTGGACCTCCAGAAGAACTGGTTTGTGTGAGACAGGAGGCTGGACTAGATGGACCCTCCCTGGTCAGACCCAGCAGGGCTCTTCTGATGTTCTTCTCAGGGGAAGGCCTCAGCCTCTCTGCCCTGTTGCTGGCCCTCCAGAGGAACTGGCTGGCCACTGTGTGAGACAGGAGGCTGGACTAGATGGACCCTCACTGGTCTGATCCAGCAGGGCTCTTCTGATGTTCTTCTTAGGGGAAGGCCTCAGCCTCTCTGCCCTGTTGTTGGACCTCCAGAAGAACTGGTTTGTGTGAGACAGGAGGCTGGACTAGATGGACCCTCCCTGGTCAGACCCAGCAGGGCTCTTCTGATGTTCTTCTCAGGGGAAGGCCTCAGCCTCTCTGCCCTGTTGCTGGCCCTCCAGAGGAACTGGCTGGCCACTGTGTGAGACAGGAGGCTGGACTAGATGGACCCTCACTGGTCTGATCCAGCAGGACTCTCCTGATGTTCTCCTCAGGGGAAGGCCTCGGCCTCTCTGCACTGTTGTTGGACCTCCAGAGGAAGAAGAGGAACTCACTGGTCTGACCCAGCAGGGCTCTTCTTAAGTCATAACCGACCTATGGCAACCCCGTAGGGTTTCCAAGGCAAGAGACATTCAGGAGTGGTTTGCCATTACCTACCTCCAGGGCCGGCACCAGAGTTGCTGGCGCCCAAGGCCCCGCCACCGCTCTGGGCATACCTGGGAAGGCGAGAGTGGCAGAGCAGCCGGTCGGTGTGCACTCTCCTCGGAGCTCTGCCTCTCTCAGCTTCCCGAGGCTGTGCTTGCCCAGTGGCGCCCCTGTAGACCAAGTGGCGCCCTAGACAGCTGCCTGCTTCTGCTGGCTCACCCTGCTTAGCTTCTGAAATTTGATAAGATCGGGCAAGCCGAAGGCATCCAGCGCTGGGCACAGAAAGTGATTCAAAAGAGGGTGGAGCCAGAAAACCGAGCTCAAACGAGAATTGGGCTAGCCTGGGCCATCCAGGGCAAGCGCCGTTGAGGGAAGACCAATTAGGGCGAAGCAATCCCAGCTGGTTAATTTCATGGCGTTCCTCGACAGGAGTGCCGAAGAAACGGCTGCTGCCGATTGAATTGTACAGTGAAGCCGGACGCAGACTGCCTGTACGGACTCTGCTGCAAGGAATGCAAGGTGAGAGGAAGGTCGGGCTCCACGGATCATCTGCGTTTTCACACTTAAAGACCGCGCAGTCGCGCTCTGCCCTTTTCTGTGTTGTCATTGGCCTTTGACTTCCTACTGCCTTTGCTTTGGCTTCATCTCAGATCCCGCCCTCCATGTTAGACACTCGCGTCGCGTACCTATTGTACCATAGAGTTTTCCCTCTCAAGTGGCTAGAGCAGCCGGGAAAAACCATAGAGTTTCTCCAGAAACGCCTAGAGCGGTTGCCGCACAACGTTGCGATGACATCACTTCCTGGTGGTGTCATCGTGCTGGTGACACAGGGGGAATACAGTAGGCCCTGTACGAAGAAGTTCTTGGGAGATTAGCCACATGAGAGGGGCGTGGCCTAAGATATAAAGGAGTTCCTGCTACCAAAAAAGGCCCTCCTTTAAGCTGCCGCTAACAGTTCTTCATGAGACCCTTGACATTCCCTCAACAGTTGTCAGAGGAAGGGACTCTGTGCAGAGATGTGGCGACGGACTGTGACCTCCCCGAATACTGCACTGGGGCCTCTGCCGACTGCCCCACGGACGTGTATAAGCAAGATGGGGAACGATGCGGTTCCGGCGACGCTTGTTTCATGGGGAAATGCAACGACCGCTCCCAACGCTGCAGAGCTATCTTTGGCAAAGGCAAGACTAAAGTTTTTGATTGCACAGTGGTAGCTTTGCCTAATTCTACAGGTATTACTCAGTTCCTAGAAATGCCTCTTGAGGTCAGAGATTTCTGTGTCTTCAGAACATAAGAGAAGCCAGGTTGGATCAGACCAGCGGCCCATCCAGGCCAACACTCTGTGTCACACAGTGGCCAAAAAAACCCCAAGTGCCATCAGGAGGTCCACCAGTGGGGCCAGAACTCCTGAAGCCCTCCCGCTGTTGCCACCCCCCCCCCAGCACCAAGAATACAGAGCATCGCTGCCCCAGACATAGCATAAGAGAAGCCATGTTGTTTCAGGCCAATGGCCCCTCCAGTCCAACACAGGGGCCAAAAACCAGGGGCCATCAGGAGGTCCACCAGCAGGGCCAGAACTCCAGAAGCCCTTCCACTGTTGCCAGCACCAAGGATACAGAGCATCACTGTCCCAGACAGAGAGTTCCATCAATACCCTGTGGCTATTAGCCACTGATGGACCTCTGCTCCATATGCTTATCCAATCCCTTCTTGAAGCTGGCTATGCTTGTAGCCTCCACCACTTCCTGCTACAGTGAGTTCCATGTGTTGATCACCCTTTGGGTGAAGAAGGACTTCCTTTTTTCCATTCTAACTGTTCTCTAGTAAGGCATCATCGGGAGAATTGTGTTCAGTTTTGGGCACCACAACTTAAGGATATAGACAAGCTGGAATGAGTCCAGAGGAGGGCGACGAAGATTGTGAGAGGTCTGGAGACCGTCCTATGAGGAAAGGTCGAAGGAGCTGGGGATGTTTAGCCTGGAGAAGAGGCAGCTGAGAGGTGATAGGATCACCATCTTCAAGTACTTGAAGGGCTGTCTTATAGAGGATGGTGTGGAATTGTTTTCTGTGGTCCCAGAAGGTAGGACCAGAACCAATGGGTTGAAATTAAATCAAAAGAGTTTCCGGCTCAACATTAGGAAGAACTTGCTGACCGTCAGAGCGGTTCCTTAGTGGAACAGGCTTCCTTGGGAGGTGGTGGGCTCTCCTTCCTTGGAGGTTTTTCAACAGAGGCTAGATGGCCCTCTGACAGCAATGAAGATCCTGTGGATATAGGGGGAGGTGTTTGTGATTTTCCTGCATTGTGCAGGGTTGGACTAGATGACCTTGGAGGTTCCTTCCAGCTCTATGATTCTAACCCAACTGCTCAGCAATTTCATGGAGTGCTCAAGCCTGCTTTACTTGTCCTTTAAAAAAACCACCACCCCCTTTTTTTTTTTTGTTCCTGTCAGTTGCCACCCTTCCTTCATCCCTCTCCTGCCCTCTCCCTTTCAATTTTCCAGATGCCAAATCTGCTCCATGGAGCTGCTTCAAAAAGGTGAACACGCGAGGTGACCGGATCGGCAACTGCGGCAAGGGATTGTCCGGTTACGAGAGATGCGAAGACGAGTAAGTTGGGTCTGAGAGTCCGCCAGATTGGCTCGTTCCTGTTCTGGGGAAAGAACTAGGTCGGGAAACAGCAAAAGCATATGAAGCTCAACTGAGAGGTGCAACTGAAGTGTAAACCATAAGAATCAGGAAAATAACTCTTGAGGAGAGATGTGCTTTCTTCAAAGCATTCTCCCGGAATGCTCAGTAATGCCAGCCCTGTTTGGCAATGGAGAGAAGTTTATACGTCATCCATCTCTCCTGTTGCTTGTCGTGAGTGATTTCCATCAAAGGCTGAATCCTTCCACCCTGCGGAGGTTCTTGTAGGTTGTGGCAGTGACTCAGGGATATGATGAGGGTCATTCTTGAGTAAACAAAGGGGACAGTGGGGGCAGAGTGGGAAGGCTTCTAGTGTCCTGGCCCCACTGGTGGACCTCCTGATGGCACTTGGGGGTTTTTGGCCACTGTGTGACAGAGTGTTGGACTGGGTGGGCCATTGGCCTGATCCAACATGCCTTCTCCTATGTTCTTATGTGACACAGAGTGTTGGACTGGAGGGGCCACTGGCCTGATCCAATAGGGCTTCTCTTATGTTCTTATGTGACACAGAGTGTTGGACTGGATGGGCTATTGGCCTGATCCAACATGGCTTCTCCTATGTGATACAGAGTGTTGGACTGGATGGGCCACTGGCCTGATCCAACAGGGCTTCTCTTGTGTTCTTCTGTGACACAGAGTGTTGGACTGGATGGGCCATTGGCCTGATCCAACATGGCTTCTCCTATGTGATACAGAGTGTTGGACTGGATGGGCCACTGGCATGATCCAACAGGGCTTCTCTTATGTTCTTATGTGACACAGAGTGTTGGACTGGATGGGCCATTGGCCTGATCCAACATGGCTTCTCTTATGTGATACAGAGTGTTGGACTGGATGGGCCACTGGCCTGATCCAACAGGGCTTATCTTATGTTCTTCTGTGACACAGAGTGTTGGACTGGATGGGCCATTGGACTGATCCAACATGGCGTCTCTTATGTTCTTATGTGACACAGAGTGTTGGACTGGAGGGGCTATTGGCCTGATCCAACATGCCTTCTCCTATGTTCTTATGTGACACAGAGTGTTGGACTGGAGGGGCCACTGGCCTGATCCAACCGGGGTTCTCTTATGTTCTTATGTGACACAGAGTGTTGGACTGGAGGGGCCACTGGCCTGATCCAACAGGGCTTCTCTTATTTTCTTATGTGACACAGAGTGTTGGACTGGATGGGCCATTGGCCTGATCTAACGTGGCTTATCTTATGTTCTTATGTCTGCGACAGTGATGCTCTGTATTTTTGGTGCTTGTGGGAAGGGCTACTAGTGTCCTGGCCCCACTGATGGACCTCCTGATGGCACTTGGGGGTTTTTGACCCCTGTGTGACACAGAGTGTTGGACTGGATGGGCCATTGGCCTGATCCAACATGGCTTCTCTTATGTTCTTATGTGACACAGAGTGTTGGACTGGATGGGCCACTGGCCTGATCCAACAGGGCTTCTCTTATGTTCTTATGTGACACAGAGTGTTGGACTGGATGGGCCATTGGCCTGATCCAACATGGCTTCTCTTATGTTCTTATGTCTGGGACAGTGATGCTCTGTATTCTTGGTGCTTCGGGGGACAAGACTGGAAGGACTTCTAGTGTCCTGGCCCCACTGGTGGACCTCGTGATGGCACCTGGGGTTTTTGGCCAATGTGTGACACAGAGTGTTGGACTGGATGGGCCATTGGCCTGATCCAACATGACTTCTCTTATGTTCTTAACAAAGTAAATATTTATTAGGGCAAACCTGACTTGAGAGTCAATTCAGGAATCCAGAAAGTGCAGCAGCAAAAATGTGAAGATGTTGAATTTATATCCCACCTTCCACTCAGAGTCTCAGAGCGGCTCACAATCTCCTTTCCCTTCCCTCCCCTCAACAGACACCCTGTGAGGTAGATGAAGACATTGGATTTATATCCCGCCCTCCACTCCAAAGAGTCTCAGAGCGGCTCACAGTCTCCTTTCCCTTCCTCCCCCACAACAGAACCCTGTGAGGTGGGTGGGACTGAGAGGGCTCTCACAGCAGCTGCCCTTTCAAGGACAACCTCTGCCAGAGCTATGGCTGACCCAAGGCCATTCCAGCAGCTGCAAGTGGAGGAGGGGGGAATCAAACCCGGTTCTCCTGGATAAGAGTCCACGCACTTAATGACTTCACCAAACTGGCTCTCCAATGTAGAACAAAATAGATTTATATATTGCAAAGGGCACAGTAAATACAAACTGGAAACAACATTAGAAAAATGTAGATAAAAACAAAGAGGCGGTGGGTGTAACATCACGTCCATTAAGACATTTGCACGCAACAACAAAAATAAGTTACACTCAGGGCTATCTTTGTAGCAGGAACTCCTTTGCAAATTAGGCCACACACCCCTGATGTAGCCAATCCTCCTGGAGCTTACAAGGGCCTAGTGTAAGCTCTTGGAGGATTGGCTACATCAGGGGTGTGTGGCTTAATATGCAAATGAGTCCCTGCTACAAAAAAACCCTGGTTTCATAGAATCATAGAGTTGGAAGGGACCTCCAGGGTCATCTAGTCCACCCCCTGCACAATGCAGAAAACTCACAAACACCTCCCCCTAAATTCACAGGATCCACATTGCTGTCAGATGGCCATCTAGTCCCTGCTGAAAAACCTCCAAGGAAGGAGAGCCCTACATTCACGGGATCTTCATCTTACAATAATCACTATATAAATAAAACACCAACAGCAGCAACAACCACCACTGCAAACTATATGTTACAGTGATTATTGTATGCATAACTTATATTTATTGTTGTATAGAAATGTCTTATTATTCTTTAGAGAGCCAGTTTGGTGTAGTGTTTAAATGTGCGGACTCTTATCTGGGAGAACCGGGTTGGATTCCCCACTCCTCCACTTGCAGCTGCTGGAATGGCCTTGGGTCAGCCAGAGCTCTCTTATCTGGGAGAACCGGGTTTGATTCCCCCCTCCTCCACTTGCACCTGCTGGAACGGCCTTGGGTCAGCCAGAGCTCTCTTATCTGGGAGAACCGGGTTGGATTCCCCACTCCTCCACTTGCAGCTGCTGGAATGGCCTTGGGTCAGCCAGAGCTCTCTTATCTGGGAGAACCGGGTTTGATTCCCCACTCCTCCACTTGCAGCTGCTGGAATGGCCTTGGGTCCGCCATAGCTCTCTTATCTGGGAGAACCGGGTTTGATTCCCCCCTCCTCCACTTGCACCTGCTGGAACGGCCTTGGGTCAGCCAGAGCTCTCTTATCTGGGAGAACCGGGTTGGATTCCCCACTCCTCCACTTGCAGCTGCTGGAATGGCCTTGGGTCAGCCAGAGCTCTCTTATCTGGGAGAACCGGGTTTGATTCCCCACTCCTCCACTTGCAGCTGCTGGAATGGCCTTGGGTCAGCCATAGCTCTGGCAGCTTCTGTCAGAGCTCTCTCAGCCCCACCTACCTCACAGGGCATCTGTTGTGGGGGGAGGAAGATAAAGGAGATTGTGAGCCTCTTTGAGTCTCTGATTCAAAGAGAAGGGCGGGGTAGAAATCTGCCATTCTTCTTCTTCTTTATTTCTGTATTACTTGTATGAAATGGGTATGGTGTTGCACCCACCACCTCGTCTTTATCTACATTCTGCAAATGAAGTGAAGAATAAGAAGATATTGGATTTATATCCCGCCCTCCACTCCGAAGAGTCTCAGAGCGGCCTACAATCTCCTTTATCTTCCTCCCCCACAACAGACACCCTGTGAGGTGGGTGGGGCTGAGCGGGCTCTCACAGCAGCTGCCCTTTCAAGACAACCTCTGCCAGAGCTATGCTGTTACAATTGATCTCCACGCAACCAAGATCAGTTCGGTCTGAGAAAATGGTTGCTTTGAAAGGTGGGCTCTGTGGCATTACACCCTTGTCAAGGTCTCTCCCCCAACCCCACCCTCCCCGGACCCCACCCCCAAAATCTCCAGGTATTTCCCAACCTACAGCTGGCAACCCTCGAAGGTGCTGTGGAAGCCTGTCTTTTTCTCCATCTGGTCTTTCAGTCACGTGCTTTGTGGCAGGATCCAGTGCACGAACATTGGACGGATCCCAGTGCTTCCCAGCAGACAAGCCGTCCTGCAGACCCCAGTCGGCAATGTTTTGTGCTGGGGGGTAGAATTTCGTGAAGGGCTGAATGTCCACGATGTCGGAACAACTCCAGATGGATCCACGTGCGGCGTAGGGAAGGTAACTTGATAAGGAAGGGATAGGTGTAAACGTGACCGATTTCCCAGTAGCCTCATGCCGCCCTCGCTCGCCTCTTCTCCGCTGGGCTTCCGTTGGATTTCGCACAAGCTGCCCCACGGCCGCAGCTCGCTCCGCCCCTTTTGTGCAGCCAATAAGATCCTCTAAAAACCAGTTTCCGTTTGGCGTGCGAAAAAGGCGAAGCTAGGTGCAGCCCCAGGGCCAACAGTGTGAAATCCAACGGAAGGCCCGCTAGGGTTGCCAAGTCCAATTCAAGAAATAGCTGGGGACTTTGGGGGTGGGGCCAGGAGACTTTGGGGGCGGAGTCAGGAGTAGGGTTGCCAAGTCCAATTCAAGAAATATCTGGGAACTTTGGGGGTGGGGCCAGGAGACATTGGGGGTGGAGCCAGGAGACATTGGGGTGGAGCCAGGAGACATTGGGGGTGGAGCCAGGAGACATTGGGGTGGAGCCAGGAGACATTGGGGGTGGAGCCAGGAGACATTGGGGTGGAGCCAGGAGACATTGGGGGTGGAGCCAGGAGACATTGGGGTGGAGCCAAGATCAAGGCTGTGACAAGCATAATTGAGCTCCAAAGGGAGTTCTGGCCATCACATTTAAAGGGACCGCACACCTTTTCAATGCCTTCCTTCCATAGGAAATAATGAAGGATAGGGGCACCTTCTTTTGGGGCTCATAGAATTGGACCCCCCTGGTCCAATCTTTTTAAAACTTGGGGGGTATTTTGGGGAGAGGCACTAGATGCTATACTGAAAATTTGGTGCTCTACCCCAAAAAACAGCCCCCCCCCGAGCCCCAGATACCCGCGGATCAATTCTCCATGATTTTCTATGGGAATAAATCCCAATAGGGAATAACAGAGTTCCCAGCAGGGAAGGTAACTTGATAAGGGAGGTTAGATTTAACTCTAAGGAGAATCCTCTGTCCCTGACCAAGATGGCTCAGACTAGCACAATTCCGTTGCAGAGTAGTGGGTTCAGACTAGAGTGATTTCAGCATATTAGTGAGAAACACCACTGAAAACACACGCAACTATAAACACAGAAACTCCACCCGAAACGCACCTCCAGCATTAAATAACCCAATAGAAAAACAGGCACATTTGCATGGGCTTCATTCAACCTAACCGGCTGGCTCAGCAAGGGTGGCCACTCTGAGTGTAGTTGTAAGGAGCCTCTCCAACAATGGGCTTCATTCAAATGGATATTACCTGATTGGCTGGCTCAGCAAGGATGGCCACTCTGAGTGCAGCTGCAAGGAGCCTCTCCAACAGTGGGCTTCATTCAAATGGATATTACCTAATTGGCTGGCTCAGCAAGGGTGGCCACTCTGAGTGTAGCTGCAAGGAGCCTCTCCAACAATGGGCTTCATTCAAATGGATATTACCTAATTCGCTGGCTCAGCAAGTGTGGCCACTGTGAGTGCAGCTGCAAGGAGCATTTCAAACAACGGGCTTCATTCAAATGGATATTACCTGATTGGCTGGCTCAGCAAGGGTGGCCACTCTGAGTGTAGCTGCAAGGAGCCTCTCCAACAATGGGCTTCATTCAAATGGATATTACCTAATTGGCTGGCTCAGCAAGGGTGGCCACTCTGAGTGCAGCTGCAAGGAGCATTTCAAACAATGGGCTTCATTCAAATGGATATTAGCTGATTGGCTGGCTCAGCAAGGGCGACCAATCTGAATGCAGCTGTAAAGAGCCTCTCCAACAATGGATCTTTGATGCTCCCAGTACACTACATTCAACAGTTCTCAGAAGCTAAGCAGGGTCACCCCTGGCTAGTATTTGGACGGGAGACATCAAAGGATCACCAAGGCTATGATGCAATAGCAAGCCAAGTCTAAACATCTCTTTCCTTGAAAACCCCACCAGGGATCAACGTAAGTCAGCTGTGACTTGATGGCAAAACCCCCAAAATTCTTCTGGAAAGACACCCTGGTAACTTTAAAAAAAAAAATACACTACATTCAACGGGCTTCATTCAAATGGATATTACCTGATTGGCCGGCTCAACAAGGGTGGCCAATCTGAATGCAGCTGCAAAGAGCCTCTCCAACAATGGATCTTTGACGCTCCCAGTACATTCAACAGTTCTCAGAAGCTAAGCTTCTTGCAGCTGCACTCAGAGTGGCCACCCTTGCTGAGCCAGCCAATTAGGTAATATCCATTTGAATGAAGCCCATTGTTGGAGAAGCTTTCCTGCGGTCGATGGACTATTTAGTTCACTTTTTTAAATGCCTTCTCTTCCAGATCTGCATCAACAGATCCTGTGTTAACCTTGGAGTTCGGACATACGATTGTGATTCCAGCAAATGCAACAATCGGGGGGTGAGCAGCCAAGTTATTAACGCCCCTAATTGTGCGAGTGGAAAGATTGTCTGTGTCTGGGAGTATAATTTCCAACTCAGTGTGCTCAGAGAAATACCAAACGCCAATTTGAAAACTGGAGCTGTGCTAAAGGGTGTTTTTACATTCAGTTTGATCCAGAGTTTTAGAGTCCAAATCGCCTGCCACCATTCCGCTTTAATTCTTTTCCTTTTACATTGGTGGATTTGCTCTGCTCATTTTGCGTAGCCAAACTTCTATATTTCCTGCTGAAAGCGTTTCAATTTGGGGTAGGGGAGGGCTCTCTGATCAGAGGGCAGACAGAATACTAGTGCTTAGTTAAATGTATAGGATCGCTTGGAAATGGTGTCAACGCTGCAAAAACAATACAAATTTAAATTACAAGGTGAGGCAAGCAATGATATGTAAAAATTTCAAGTGCTGTCAGTTCTCCTGCAAATTACTGCACCTTGTGGCGGCTTTGGGAGGAGTCTTTTAAAACGCATGAAAACTTCGCCTGTAAAGAAATGACTGGATCAAAACTAGTCTTGAGAAAAACATTGCAGTAGCAGCTCCAGAACCCATCTCACCGAAACAAATGTAGATGCTTCGGGCAGCAACGATGCAAAACAGTTGCGAGAACTTTAGGTAATGTAAAAGGTGAGTTTCCAATGCAGCGACAGACAGTCACAAACTGTCAGTGTAAAAACACCCATAACCAGCAACCAGCAACTTTCTGAAAGGCTAAGAAGCCCGACGATCGCAGAAACCAACCAAAGCCTAAGAAAACGAATCTTTTTTCGGCTTCAGAGGGTAGCCGTGTGGCCGTACAGTGGTACAGCTAGATGCAAATCCCGTGCCACTTCAGGGATCGACAAGGTTTTTTTGGGGGGTGGGGGGGTGGGGGTGGAGGGAGCTCTGACTCTTGCAAGCTTCTACCATGAAAATCATGTTGGTCTTTAAGGTGCTCTGGATTCAAATCGAGGTCTTTTTAATGGTTGCTAAAAATATAGAGGCGGCTAGCAGTAAATCCTTTGGCAGAAGATGCTCTTTCGCCACCCGCTTTTCACAGACGTTGCATTTCAGGTGTGCAACAACCACCAGAATTGCCACTGCGCTTACGGGTGGGCCCCTCCCTCCTGCGAGGGCAAAGGCTACGGAGGAAGCGTTGACAGCGGCCCCCCTCCGAAACAAAGGCGTGAGTATTGCCGCGTTGCAAAATGTGTTGGCCCATCAGTTGGCTTCCCCGGGATCATCCCAGTTTGGGCTCTTGGTTTTCAAGGGCTGCGGCACACCGATTCCCACATGTTCCCACCTCTGCAGCAGGAAGGCTGGGGGCATCTTCCTGAACAATTTAAGAACATAAGAACAGAAGAGAAGCCATGTTAGATCAAGCCAGTGGCCCCTCCAGTCCAGCACTCTGTGTCACATAAGAACATAAGAGAAGCCCTGTTGGATCAGGTCAGTGGCCCATCCAGTCCAACACTCTGTGTCACATAAGAACATAAGAGAAGCCCTGTTGGATCAGGCCAATGGCCCCTCCAGTCCAACACTCTGTATCACATAAGAACATAAGAGAAGCCCTGTTGGATCAGGCCAATGGCCCCTCCAGTCCAACACTCTGTGTCACATAAGAACATAAGAGAAGCCCTGTTGGATCAGGCCAATGGCCCCTCCAGTCCAACACTCTGTGTCACATAAGAACATAAGAGAAGTCCTGTTGGATCAGGCCAATGCCCCCTCCAGTCCAACACTCTGTATCACATAAGAACATAAGAGAAGCCATGTTAGATCAGGCCAATGGCCCATCCAGTCCAACACCCTGTGTCACACAGTGGCCAAAAAAAATTATATATATATATACACACACACACACTTTGGCTAATAGCCACTGATGGACCTCTGCTCCAAATTTTTATCTAACCCCCTCTTGAAGGTGGCTATGTTTGTGGCTGCCACCACCTCCTGTGGCAGTGAATTCCACATGTTAATCACCCTTTGGGTGAAGAAGGACTTCCTTTTATCCATTTTAACCTGTCTGTTCAGCAATTTGATCGAATGCCCACGAGTTCTTGTATTGTGAGAAAGGGAGAAAAGTACTTCTTTCTCTACTTTCTCCATCCCATGCATTATCTTGTAAACCTCTATCATGTCACCCCGCAGTCGACGTTTCTCCAAGCTAAAGAGCCCCAAGTGTTTCAACTTTTCTTCATAGGGAAAGTGTTCCAGCCCTTTAATCATTCTAGTTGCCCTTTTCTGGACTTTATCCAATGCTATAATATCCTTTTTGAGGTGCGGCGACCAGAACTGCACACAGTACTGCAAATGAGACCGCACCATCGATTTATACAGGGGCATTATGATACTGGCTGATTTGTTTTCAGTTCCCTTCCTAATAATTCCCAGCATGGCGTTGGCCTTTTTTATTGCAAACGCACACTGTCTTGACATTTTCAGTGAGTTATCTACCACGACCCCAAGATCTCTCTCTTGGTCAGTCTCTGCAGTTCACACCCCATCAACTTGTATTTGTAGCTGGGATTCTTGGCCGCAATGGGCATTACTTTGCACTTGGCCATTTAGAGTCTTATTGGCTATGGAGCGGGGGAGACACCGCTACGAGCGGATCCGTTTCGGATTAGACTTGACTGGAGTCCAAACCTGATTGAGGCTCGCTAACCTCCAGGTGGGAATTTATCCCCCTAGAGAACCACAGAAAGAGGCAAGAACAACCCCCCCCCCCAAAAAAAAAAAACTGTGGGAAATTAACCGAGTGTTATACGCAAGAAATAGCTACTGTTAACCTACTTCCAAAAATTCTCTTAGAAGTGAAACAGTCCAAAATAGGATTCATATACAACAGGGGTGGCCAACGGTAGCTCTCCACATGTTATTTTTGCCTACACCTCCCATCAGCCCCAGCCAGCAGGGCCAATGGCTGGGGCTGATGGGAGTTGTAGGCAAAAAGCATCTGGAGAGCTACTGTTGGCCACCCCTGATATGGAATAGCCAATGCTCCAGTTGATGCATGATTTAAATATCACAGTAAACTCTCACAATCAAGCATAAATCGATGGTGCGGTCTCATTTGGAGTACTGTGTGCAGTTCTGGTCGCCACACCTCAAAAAGGATATTATAGCATTGGAGAAAGTCCAGAGAAGGGCAACTAGAATGATTAAAGGGCTGGAGCACTTTCCCTATGAAGAAAGGTTGAAACGCTTGGGACTGTTTAGCTTGGAGAAACGTCGACTGCGGGGTGACATGATAGAGGTTTACAAGATAATGCATGGGATGGAGAAAGTAGAGAAAGAAGTACTTTTCTCCCTTTCTCACAATACAAGAACTCAAGGGCATTCAATAGAATTGCTGAGCAGTCAGGTTAAAACGGATAAAAGGAAGTACTTCTTCACCCAAAGGGTGATTAACATGTGGAATTCACTGCCACAGGAGGTGGTGGCGGCCACAAGTATAGCCACCTTTAAGAGGGGTTTAGATAAAAATATGGAGAACAGGTCCACCAGCGGCTATTAGCCACAGTGTGTGTGTATATATAAAATTTTTTGCCAATGTGTGACACAGAGTGTTGGACTGGATGGGCTGTTGGCCTGATCCAACAGGGCTTCTCCTATGTTCTTATGTGACACAGAGTGTTGGACTGGAGGGGCCACTGGCCTGATCCAACAGGGCTTCTCCTATGTTCTTATGTGACACCGAGTGTTGGACTGGAGGGGCCACTGGCCTGATCCAACATGGCTTCTCTTATGTTCTCATGTGACACAGAGTGTTGGACTGGAGGGGCCATTGGCCTGATCCAACATGGCTTCTCTTACGTTCTTATGTTCATAAGATAACAACCGAAGTCCAAATTCCTTCAGTCCCATGTAGGCATGTCAGTCTCCGACTTCAGTCGCTTATTTCCACTTCAATAACTTCACCCACTTTCATGAATTTCAACTTGTTGATGTTTTGAAGCTGTTATCATTGCTGCTTGGAAATAGGAAAGAACTGACAAGAACAGCATTCAATGAAACTGCTGAGCGGTAGGGTTAGAACGGATAAAAGGAAGTCCTTCTTCACCCAAAGAGTGATTAACATGTGGAATTCACTGCCGCAGGAGGTGGCGGCGGCTACAAGCATAGCCAGCTTCAAGGGGGGATTGGATAAGCATATGGAACAGAGGTCCTTCAGTGGCTGTTAGCCACAGCGTATTGCTGGAACTCTCTGTCTGGGGCAAATGATGTTCTGTATTCTTGGTGCTTGGGGTAGGGGAGTGGAAGGGCTTCTAGCCCCACTTGTGAACCTCCTGATGGCATCTGGGTTTTTTTGGCCGCTGTGTGACACAGAGTGTTGGGCTGGATGGGCCACTGGCCGGATCCAACATGGCTTCTCTCATGTTCCTCCCTCCCTCCTTCCCTCACCATACAAGAACTCATGGGCACTCAATGAAATTGCTGAGCAGTCCGATTAGAACAGATAAAAGGAAGTCCTTCTTCACCCAAAGGGTGATGAACCCGTGGAATTCACTGCCGCAGGAGGTGGCGGCGGCTGCAAGCATAGCCAGCTTCAAGAGGGGAATGGATCAGCATATGGAGCAGAAGTCCATCAGTGGCTCTTAGCCACAGCGTATTGTTGGAATTCTCTGTCTGGGGCAAGCAATACTCTGTATTCTTGGTGCTTTGTGGGGGGGGGGCAACAGTGGGAGGGGGCTTCGTGTCCTGGCCCCACTGGTGGACCTCCTGATGGCACCTGTTTTTTTTTGGCCTCTGTGTGACACAGAGCGTTGGACTGGATGAGCCATTGGCCTGATCCGACATGGTTTCTCTTCTGTTCTTTCTTCAACGGAATCAGTACAAGCACTAACACTTCACTCTGTCCTGCAGGAGCTGTGGTTTGGACCCATGAAAATGGCTTCCTATCTAGTAGTTGCGTGCATTGGGGGGAAGGACACGGGCATGCCCCACTTACCGCCTTCAACGTACAAAGGCGTGAGTAAGCAAGATGGTGTTCTTTCTCTATTTCCCCTGCAGTGCTCTCAAATGTAATAATAGGCTCTACGGTTGGAGCAGTCTGCTTTTTGCTGACAGTCGTGCTGATGAAGAAATACGTAGTGCCTTACTGGTAAGTCGTTTTGTAGAAATGTAGCTGGTGAGCTCATTCACATAACTCATTAGCATATGCCGCTCCCCCCCAGCCAAAAGCAACCCGATGCAAGAAGGGAGAGCCCTGGGTGAGCGAGGCCTGCTCGGGCTGGCTAGAGATCCCGCCAACCCAAGCAGGCCTCGCTCGCCTGGGGCTTTCCTGGGCCACCCCAAATCACCTAAGAAGTGAAAGGGTGGCGCGGGCTTCTCCAGGGGTTAATGAGGGCTGCTGGGGGTGTGGCAAAGCCCCTAGTGGCTGGCTGGCTGCCCGCTCTCCTAATCCAGGGATTGTTATGCAGCTGCACCTGTCTATTCAATGGACAAGGTAGGTGGGGAAGAGGAGGGGGAACCCTCAGAAAGGTTCAGGAGCTCTGCTCCTGTGAGCTCCTGCTGTGACATGATAGAGGTTTACAAGATAATACATGGGATGGAGAAAGTAGAGAAAGAAGTACTTTTCTCCCTTTCTCACAATACGAGAACTCGTGGGCATTCGATGAAATTGCTGAGCAGACAGGTTAAAACGGATAAAAGGAAGTACTTCTTCACCCAAAGGGTGATTAACATGTGGAATTCACTGCCACAGGAGGTGGCTACAAGCATAGCCACCTTCAAGAGGGGTTAGATAAAAATATGGAGCAGAGGTCCATCAGTGGCTATTAGCCACATTGTGTGTGTGTGTATATATATATATATTTGGCCGCTGTGTGACACAGAATGTTGGACTGGATGGGCCATTGGCCTGATCTAACATGGCTTCTCTTATGTTCTTATGTTCTTAATATGAGGCTTGTGTAAGTCACCCTAAGGAGGGTTTATTTTGTAGCAGGAACCCAACAGAACTCATTTGCATAGTAGACCACATTCCCTGATGTCGCCATTGTTTCACATAGGGCCTTTTTGTAGAAGGTTTTCAAATAGAGGCTAGATGGCCATCGGACAGCAATGAGGATCCTGTGAATTTAGGGGGGAGGTGTTTGTGAGATTCCTGCATTGTGCAGGGGGTTGGACTCGATGACCCCGAAGGTCCCTTCCAACTCTATTCTAGGATTCTAAGGTGCCCAACAGGAACCATTAGGCCACCCACCCTGACACCAAGCCAGTCAGAATTGTGTTCCCGTGAATTCCTAGATTAGATAAGCATATGGAGCAGAGGTCCATCAGCGGCTATTTGCCACAGCATATTGATAGAACTCTCTGTGTGGGACAGTGATGCTCTGTATTCTTGGTGCTTGGGGGTGGCACAGTGGGAGGGCTTCTAGTGCCTTGACCCCACTGGTGGACCTCCTGATGGCTCTTTGGTTTTTTGGCCCCTGTGTGACAGAGTGTTTGACTGGATGGGCCACTGGCCTGATCCAACATGGCTTCTCTTATGTTCTTATGTGACACAGAGTGTTGGACTGGAGGGGCCATTGGCGTGATCCAACAGGGCTTCTCTTATGTTCTAATGTGACACAGAGTGTTGGACTGGAGGGGCCACTGGCCTGATCCAACAGGGCTTCTCTTATCTTCTTATGTGACACAGAGTGTTGGACTGGATGGGCCATTGGCCTGATCCAACATGGCTTCTCTTATGTTCTTATGTGACACAGAGTGTTGGACTGGAGGGGCCATTGGCGTGATCCAACAGGGCTTCTCTTATGTTCTAATGTGACACAGAGTGTTGGACTGGATGGGCCATTGGCTTGATCCAACATGGCTTATCTTATGTTCTAATGTGACACAGAGTGTTGGACTGGAGGGGCCACTGGCCTGACCCAACATGGCTTTTCTTATGTTCTTATGTGACACAGAGTGTTGGACTGGAGGGGCCACTGGCCTGATCCAACAGGGCTTCTCTTATGCTCTTATGTGACACAGAGTGTTGGACTGGATGGGCCATTGGCCTGACCCAACAGGGCTTCTCTTATGCTCTTATGTGACACAGAGTGTTAGACTGGATGGGCCATTGACCTGATCCAACAGGGCTTCTCTTATGTTCACAAAAAGCCCCGATGGCTATTGGACAGCAATGAGGATGCTATGAATTTAGGGGGAGGCGTATGTGAGTTTTCCTGCCTTGTGCAGGGGGTTGGACTAGATGACCCTGGAGGTCTCTTTCAATTCTAGGATTCTAAGATGCCCAACAGGAACTATTAGGCCACACACCCCTGACACCAAGCCAGCCAGGTTTATAAAGGTTTATAAGATTATGTTTGGTATGGAGAGAGGTGACAGAGAGCACTTTCTCTCCCTCTGCCAAAATACTAGACCTCGGTGGGCGTCCAATGAAGCTGGTGGTCAAAGCAAATACTTTTTTTACGCAGCACATCCAGAGGCAGTTAACCTCTGACTTCCAGTACCAAGACGCTACATGAAGGGAAGGCTTTGACCTTTATTCCCTGTTTGTCGACCCTCCAGAGGAAACTGGTTAGCCACTGTGAGACAGGAGGCTGGGCTAGATGAACTGTTACTGGTCTGACTGAATAAGGTTAGTCTCATGTTCCAATCAGGAGAAGGCCTCATCCTCTATGTCCTGTCATTGGCTCCCTGGAGGTTGGCCACTGAATTGGATGGACACTGGTCTGACCCAGCAGGGCTCTTCTGAGGTTCTTCTCAGGGGAAGGCCTTGGCCTCTCTGCCCTGTTGCTGGCCCTCCAGAGGAACTGGTTGGCCCCTGTGTGAGACAGGAGGCTGGACTAGATGGACCCTCCCTGGTCTGACCCAGCAGGGCTCTTCTGATGTTCTTCTCAGGGGAAGGCCTCAGCCTCTCCGCCCTGTTGTTGGCCCTTCAGAAGAAATGGTTGGCTACTGTGTGAGACAGGAGGCGGGACTAGATGGACCCTCCCTGGTCTGCCCCAGCAGGGCTCTTCTGAGGTTCTTCTCAGGGGAAGGCCTCAGCCTCTCCGCCCTGTTGTTGGCCCTTCAGAAGAAATGGTTGGCTACTGTGTGAGACAGGAGGCTGGACTAGATGGACCCTCCCTGGTCTGACCCAGCAGGGCTCTTCTGAGGTTCTTCTCAGGGGAAGGCCTTGGCCTCTCTGCCCTGTTGCTGGCCCTCCAGAGGAACTGGTTGGCCACTGTGTGAGACAGGAGGCTGGACTAGGTGGAACCTCCCTGGTCTGACCCAGCAGGGCTCCTCTGAAGTTCTTCTCAGGGGAAGGCCTCAGCCTCTCCGCCCTGTTGTTGGCCCTTCAGAAGAAATGGTTGGCTACTGTGTGAGACAGGAGGCTGGACTAGGTGGAACCTCCCTGGTCTGACCCAGCAGGGCTCCTCTGAAGTTCTTCTCAAGGGAAGGCCTCAGCCTCTCCGCCCTGTTGTTGGCCCTTCAGAAGAAATGGTTGGCTACTGTGTGAGACAGGAGGCTGGACTAGGTGGACCCTCCCTGGTCTGACCCAGCAGGGCTCCTCTGAAGTTCTTCTCAGGGGAAGGCCTCAGCCTCTCCGCCCTGTTGTTGGCCCTTCAGAATAAATGGTTGGCTACTGTGTGAGACAGGAGGCTGGACTAGGTGGAACCTCCCTGGTCTGACCCAGCAGGGCTCCTCTGAAGTTCTTCTCAGGGGAAGGCCTCAGCCTCTCCGCCCTGTTGTTGGCCCTTCAGAAGAAATGGTTGGCTACTGTGTGAGACAGGAGGCTGGACTAGGTGGAACCTCCCTGGTCTGACACAGCAGGGCTCTTCTGAGGTTCTTCTCAGAGGAAGGCCTCAGTCTTTCTGCCCTGTTGTGGCCCTCCAGAGGAACTGGCTGGCCACTGTGTGAGACAGGAGGCTGGACTGGATGGACCCTCCCTGGTCTGATCCATCAGGGTTCTTCTGATGTTCTTCTCAGAGGAAGGCCTCAGTCTTTCTGCCCTGTTGTTGGCCCTCCAGAGGAACTGGCTGGCCACTGTGTGAGACAGGAGGCTGGACTAGGTGGACCCTCCCTGGTCTGACCCAGCAGGGCTCCTCTGAAGTTCTCCTCAGGGGAAGGCCTCGGCCTCTCTGCCCTGTTGTTGGCCCTCCAGAGGAACTGGCTGGCCACTGTGTGAGACAGGAGGCTGGACTAGATGGACCCTCCCTGGTCTGACCCAGCAGGGCTCTTCTGATGTTCTTCTCAGGGAAGGACTCGGCCTCTCTGCCCTGTTGCTGGCCCTCCAGAGAAACTGATTGGCCATTATGTGAGACAGGAGGCTGGACTAGATGGACCCTCACTGGTCTGACCCAGCAGGGCTCTTCTGATGTTCTTCTCAGGGGAAGGTCTCGGCCTCTCTGCCCTGTTGTTGGCCCTCCAGAGGAACTGGCTGGCCACTGTGTGAGACAGGAGGCTGGACTAGATCGACCCTCCCTGGTCTGATCCAGCAGGGCTCTTCTGAGGTTCTTCTCAGGGGAAGAACTCAGCCTCTCTGCCCTGTTGTTGGCCCTCCAGAGGAACTGGCTGGCCACTGTCTGAGACAGGAGGCTGGACTAGATGGACCCTCCCTGGTCTGACCCAGCAGGGCTCTTCTGATGTTCTTCTCAGGGGAAGGACTCGGCCTCTCTGCCCTGTTGTTGGCCCTCTAGAGAAACTGATTGGCCATTATGTGAGACAGGAGGCTGGACTAGATGGACCCTCACTGGTCTGACCCAGCAGGGCTCTTCTGATGTTCTTCTCAGGGGAAGGCCTCGGCCTCTCTGCCCTGTTGTTGGCCCTCCAGAGGAACTGGTTGGCCACTGTGTGAGACAGGAGGCTGGACTAGATGGACCCTCCCTGGTCTGACCCAGCAGGGCTCTTCTGAGGTTCTTCTCAGGTGAAGGTCTTGTCCTCTCTGCCCTGTTGCTGGCCCTCCAGAGGAACTGGCTGGCCACTGTGTGAGACAGGAGGCTGGACTAGATGGACCCTCTCTGGTCTGACCCAGCAGGGCTCTTCTGAGGTTCTTCTCAGGTGAAGGTCTTGTCCTCTCTGCCCTGTTGCTGGCCCTCCAGAGGAACTGGCTGGCCACTGTGTGAGACAGGAGGCTGGACTAGATGGACCCTCCCTGGTCTGACCCAGCAGGGCTCTTCTGAGGTTCTTCTCAGGGGAAGGTCTTGTCCTCTCTGCCCTGTTGCTGGCCCTCCAGAGGAACTGGCTGGCCACTGTGTGAGACAGGAGGCTGGACTAGATGGACCCTCCCTGGTCTGACCCAGCAGGGCTCTTCTGAGGTTCTTCTCAGGTGAAGGTCTTGTCCTCTCTGCCCTGTTGCTGGCCCTCCAGAGGAACTGGCTGGCCACTGTGTGAGACAGGAGGCTGGACTAGATGGACCCTCTCTGGTCTGACCCAGCAGGGCTCTTCTGATGTTCTTCTCAGGGGAAGGCCTCAGCCTCTCTGCCCTATTGTTGGCCCTCCAGAGGAACTGGCTGGCCACTGTGTGAGACAGGAGGCTGGACTAGATGGACCCTCCCTGGTCTGACCCAGCAGGGCTCTTCTGAGGTTCTTCTCAGGTGAAGGTCTTGTCCTCTCTGCCCTGTTGCTGGCCCTCCAGAGGAACTGGCTGGCCACTGTGTGAGACAGGAGGCTGGACTAGATGGACCCTCCCTGGTCTGACCCAGCAGGGCTCTTCTGAGGTTCTTCTCAGGTGAAGGTCTTGTCCTCTCTGCCCTGTTGCTGGCCCTCCAGAGGAACTGGCTGGCCACTGTGTGAGACAGGAGGCTGGACTAGATGGACCCTCTCTGGTCTGACCCAGCAGGGCTCTTCTGATGTTCTTCTCAGGGGAAGGCCTCAGCCTCTCTGCCCTATTGTTGGCCCTCCAGAGGAACTGGCTGGCCACTGTGTGAGACAGGAGGCTGGACTAGATGGACCCTCCCTGGTCTGACCCAGCAGGGCTCTTCTGAGGTTCTTCTCAGGGGAAGGCCTCGGCCTCTCTGCCCTGTTGTTGGCCCTCCAGAGGAACTGCCTGGCCCCTGTGTGAGGCAGGAGGCTGGACTAGGCAGACCAGTGGGCTGACGCAGCAGGGCTGTTCTTATCCTTCCGCCAGAGGGTCACTGTGTGGGGGCGTGGCTGACTTTCAATACACTTCAGCCCGGATTGTCTTAATCAGCCTTCTCGTGGTCAGCTAGGAGGGAAGGAAGAAGCTCGCTTTGCAGCCCATAGCTGACCTTGTGGTAAAAACATTGACAGGTCCACCGCGCCTCTATGTAGTTATCCCAGTCTGAGGTCCACCGCGCCTCTATGTAGTTATCCCAGTCTGAGGTCGTTGACTTTAATGGGCTAGACTTGAAACACCCTGCATCGCGACTCTGCATGACTTACTGAATGATGAGATTCCTCAACACATTTTCAATCATTTCCTGTAATCCAGCTGCTTAAAAGGCCACTGACCTCTCTGTATTTTATGTCACTAGGCTGAAAGAAATGGAAGAGGACTCTGATGTAGATGCTCTTGTAAGTACCCTACGGCATTTCTGTGTGTGACTGCTTTCAGTGTGCGCCCGGCCCAAGCTTCCGTGAGAGAGTGAGGATTCGAACCCAAACCTCCCAGATCCTAATCTGGCACTCTTAACTATTCCACTACAATGAATTGGGCCCAGAAGCGAATTCGGAGCCATTGCAGATGAGCCAGGAGTGAGATGGTCCCTGTGACCCATTCTGCAGCCATCAAAGGTTTTGAACAGTCTCCAAGGGCAGCTCCACATAAAGCACATTGCAGTAATCTAATCTAGGTGTAACTGGGGCGAGCGCCACGGCGGCCAGATCTTTACTGCAGCTGTCTCACCACTGAAGATGGTAAAGGGCACTCTGGGCCACGGATGCCACCTGTGTATTGAACTGGGGGCCTCTGTCGGTACCAACAAGCTGTGACCCTCGAGGGGCAGTGCAACCCCATCCCAAACAGGAGACATCAAAGTACCCAGGAGAGAAGAAGAAGATACTGGATTTATATCCCGCCCTATACACTGAATCTCAAAGTCTCAGAGCGGTCACAATCTCCTCTACCTTCCCCCCTCCCCCACAACAGACACCCTGTGAGGTGGGTGGGGCTGAGAGAGCTCTTGCAGCCACTGTCCTTTCAAGGACCACTCCTGCGAGAGTTATGGCTGACCCAAGGCCATTCCAGCAGCTGCAAGTGGAGGAGGGGGGAATCAAACCCGGTTCTCCCAGATAAGAGAGCTCTGGCTGACCCAAGGCCATTCCAGTAGCTGCAAGTGGAGGAGTGGGGAATCAAACCCGGTTCTCCCAGATAAGAGAGCAGTGGCTGACCCAAGGCCATTCCAGCAGCTGCAAGTGCAGGAGTGGGGAATCAAACCCGGTTCTCCCAGATAAGAGTCCGCATACTTAACCACTACACCAAACTGGTTCTTGTATTGCCTAGTCGGCCATGACAACGACTGCAGATTTATACCCCACGCTTCGCTCTGAATCAGCAACTCAGAGAGGCTTACAATCTCCTATATCTTCTCCCCCAACAACAGACACCCTGTGAGGTGGGTGCGGCTGAGAGAGCTCTGACAGAAGCTGTCCTTTCAAGAACAACTCCTGCAAGAGCTATGGCTGACCCAAGGCCATTCCAGCAGCTGCAAGCGGAGGAGTGGGGAATCAAACCCGGTTCTCCCAGATAAGAGAGCTCTGGCTGACCCAAGGCCATTCCAGCAGATGCAAGCGGAGGAGTGGGGAATCAAAGCTGGTTCTCCCAGAGAAGAGTCCACACACTTAACCACTACACCAAACTGGCTCTCAAACTGGAAGAAGAGAAAGAAGGCAGGAGAAAGGACACAGAAGAGTACAACGTCCCACGGGCCCTCAAATGGGAGCCATTGTGGCATAGTGTTGACCTACAACCAGGTTTGAGTCCCCACTCCTCCTCCCCATGAAGCCAGCTGAGTGACCTTGGGTCAGTCCCAGTTCTCGCAAAGCTGTTCTTTCAAGTGCCATTCTCTCAGAGCTCTCTCAGCCCCACCTGCCTCACAGGGTGTCTGTTGCGGGGAGAGGAAGGGAAAGGAGATTGTAAGCCACTCTAAGTGAAGGGTGGGGTATAAAACCAACCTGTGCTTTTCTTTGTAGCAGGAACTCCTTTGCATATTAGGCCACACACCCCTTATGTAGCCAGTCCTCCAAGAGCTTACAGTAGGCCCTGTAAGAAAAGCCCTGTAAGCTCCAGGAGGATTGGCTACATCAGGGGTGCCTAATATGCAGTTCCTGCAAGTGGAGGAGGGGGGAATCAAAGATAAGAGTCCGCACACTTAACCACTACACCAAACTGGCTCTCTTAGCTGCCCTGAGTCTGTTTGTGGAGAGGGTGGGATAGATGATAGATAGATAGATAGATAGATAGATAGATAGATAGATAGATAGATAGATAGATAGATAGATAGATAGATAGATAGATAGATAGATAGATAGATAGATAGATAGATAGATAGATAGAGGGAGCCCCTCCTTCTCTCTGTCTCCTCTGCAGTAGAGTCAGCGCCAGTGTTTCAAGTCCGTTTCATGGGTTGGAATGCTTTCCCTATGAAGAAAGGTTAAAACTCTTAGGGCTCTTTAGCTTGGAGAAACGTCGACTGCGGGGTGACAAGATAGAGGTTTACAAGGCAAATGCAATGTTGGGCTGCATCAACAGAAGTCTAGTGTCCAGATCACGTGATGTGATGGTATCGCGTTACTCTGCTTTGGTAAGACCTCATCTGGAGTCTTGTGTTCAGTTTTGGGCACCACATTTTAAAAAGGATCTAGACAAGCTTGAAGGGGTCCAGAGGAGGGCGACGAAGATGGTGAGGGGTCTGGAGACCAAGTCCTATGAGGAAAGGTTGAAGGAGCTGGGGATGTTTAGCTTGGAGAGGAGGTGGCTGAGAGGTGATAGAATCGCCATCAAGGTCTTGAAGGCTGTCCTATAGACGAGGGTGCGGAATTGTTTTCTGTGGCCCCGGAAGGTAGGACAAGAATCAATGGGTTGAAATTAAATCAGGAGTTTCCGGCAGTTCCTCAGTGGAACAGGCTTCCTTGGGAGGTGGCAGGCTCTCTTTCCTTGGAGGTTTTTAAACAGAAGCTAGATTGCCATCTGACAGCAATGAAGATCCTGTGAATTTAGGAGGAGGTGTTTGTGAGTTTCCTGCATTGTGCAGGGGGTTGGACTAGATGACCCTGGAGGTCCCTTCCAACTCTAGGATTCTATGATTCTAAGATTATGCACGGTGTGGAGAAACGCCATCTTGGTTGGGAGGGAACATGAAACTGCTAGGCAGGCTTTGGCCTAGCCTCCCTCCAACCCCTCCTCCTTTCCAGAGTTAAACCAGTGCCTCTAGGGGGAGAGCCTCCTAGAGCGGCAGGAAGTTCTTTTGTTCTTGGTATTTGAGGTAGACAGGAAGAGTAGTCAGTCTGCAGCTGGCCTTCGAAGGAAGAGGTTGTGAGTTTGTGGGCTCCTGACTGGGAGGGGCCTACTCAGGATGAGAAGGACCCCAGGCAGTCAGACCACGTAAGTCAACCACAAGGCAGGGCACGTTTAGACCAAGGACAGTAGGATGCGTTTATAACCACCTTTACTTTGTCATGCTGCTTGCTGTGCAGGTGCTGTGCTGTCCTAACCTTTTACAAGCAACTGTTTTTGTTTTGTTCTTCTTTTCTTTTCTTCTTTTCTTTTAATTAAATATTTTTACTGTTTTGAATGCTGGCAGTCAAATTCTGTACCACATAGATCCCCAACCGCTTAGACCACGCTGCTTTATGAAGGGGGCCCTGGGGAGGGGGGAAGGCATGCCGTTGGATAAGGTGCCAATCCTCCAGGGGTTCCCCAAAGAAGTGCTGAGGTCTCTGTGAAACCCAAGTACAGGGTGGCAGAGGACCTGGAGGCCTGGCCTCATAGCTGGAGAGGGGGATTGGGAGTCCTGTTCCTCTCAATCTGAACCCCTAGACTGAGCAGGTGGTGGCAGCGAGCCCAAGTGGCCGGAGGAGAAATAGCTCCCTCCAGGAGTTGGCGACTCAGCAGGGAGTTGACGGGACTGGGTCTGAAGGCAGAATCGGGCCGGTTCCGTCACACACGGTATAGAGAAGGTAGAGAAAGAAGGGCTTTCCTCTTTCTCACAATACAAGAACTCCTGGGCACTCAATGAAATTGCTAAGCAGTCAGGTTAGAACAGATAAAAGGAAGTCATGGAATTCACTGCCACAGGAGGTGGCAGCGGCTACAAGCATAGCCTGCTTCACAAGGGGATTGGATCAACATCTGGAGCAGAGGTCCCTCAGTGGGTCCTAGCCACAGCTGATTGTTGGAACTCTCTGTCAAGGACAGTGATGCTCTGTCTTCTTGGTGCTTTGGAGGACAACATTGGGGGGGGCTTCTAGTGTCCTGGCCCCAGTGGTGGGCCTCCTTTTTTTTTTTTAATAAATATTTTTATGTTTTATTGACTTTAGTACAATTGGCCATTACAGCATATGGATGTTGAAATTACAAATAACCCTCGCCCCCCCCCCCAACCCTCCCCATCTTCTTTTAGTCTTTTCCCCTCAGCCAAGGGCACAGAGTCCTGATCTTCCACTGAATGTCCTTCCTTGCTTCTCCTGAGATCCACTCTAAATAAGGGTTCCATCTGGTCTCGATTTCCTTGACTTTATCTTCCCACGAGGAATCCTTGTTGATTGTTGCCACGATGTCAGACTGTATGTAATCAAACAAATAGCTGTGCCAGATTTCTATTGACCGTTTACTTTTATCTTTCCACCCCAAGGCGATGACTGCCTTCCCCGCTAGTATCATTGCCTTGACAAGGTTTTGCATGGGTCTACTTAGTGCCGGACTTCCTATTATGCTTAACAACATCATATTAAAGCCAATGGTTAATGGTACATTGCAGACTTTTCTAATAAATTGAATAATTTCCCCCCAAAAGGGTTTTACCTCTTCACACTCCCACCACATATGTGCAAACCAACCCTTAAATTGTTTGCAATGCCAGCACTTGGAGCTCACTCCTGGGAATATATTGGCTATTTGTGCGGGAGTTTTGTACCATTTTGTGAAAAATTTATATTCCAGTTCTTTAAATTTGGTTACTTTAATCCTTTCTAGACCATCCAAAATTTTCCCAGCCAACCCCTCTGTTAACTGACCTTCATGACTCCAAATCTTTTGTAAATGTGGTGGGCCTCCTGATGGCACTTGGGGTTTTGGCTCCTGTGTAACATGGAGTGTTGGACTGGAGGGGCCACTGGCCTGATCCAACATGGCTTCTCTTATGTGACACAGAGTGTTGGACTGGATGGGCCACTGGCCTGATCCAACATGGCTTCTCTTATGTTCTTATGTGACACAGAGTGCTGAACTGGAGGGGCCATTGGCCTGATCCAACATGGCTTCTCTTATGTTCTTATGTGACAAAGAGTGTTGGACTGGAGGAACCATTGGCCTGATCCAACATGGCTTCTCTTATGTTCTTATGTGACACAGAGTGTTGGACTGGAGGGGCCACTGGCCTGATCCAACATGGCTTCTCTTATGTTCTTATGTGATACAGAGTGTTGGACTGGAGGGGCCATTGGCCTGATCCAACATGGCTTCTGTGGCGGAACCGGCCCGATTCTGCTTTCAGACCCGGTCCCGTCAGCTCCCTATCGAGTCGCCAACTCCTGGAGGGAGCTATTTCCCCTCCTGCCCCTTGGGCGCGCTGCCACCACCTGCTCAGTCCCGGGGTTCAGATTGAGAGGAACAGGACTCCCAATCCCCCTCTCCAGCTGTGAGGCCTGGCCTCAGGGTCCTCTGCCACCCTGCACTTGGGTTTCACAGAGACCTCAGCGCTTCTTTGGGGCACCCCTGGAGGATTGGCACCCTATCCAACTGCATGCCTTCCCCCTTCTTACCCGGGGCCCCCTTCTTAACACAGCGTGGTCTAAAGCGGTTTGGGGATCTATGTGGTACAGAGTTTGACTGCCAGCATTTTAAACAGAAAAAACATTTATTTAAAAGGGAAAAGGATAGGGGAAGAAAAACAAAACAAAAACAGTTGCATTTAAAAAGTTAGCACAGTACAGCAAAGCACAGCAAACAGCATAACAAAATAAAGGTGGTTTTTAAACGCATCGTATTGTCCCTGGTCTATACTTGATCTGCCTAAGAAAATGACTTACTTTGTCTGCCTGCCTGGGGGCCCCCAGGCAGGAGCCTCCATTGCTCACCACATGCTTGCTCGAGCGCTCGCTGCAAACTGAGAAACTCTTCCTGCCTAGCACATGGCAAGAACAACAGCCCTTCCTGCCTCTCTAGGAGACTTTCCCCCTAGCGTTGTTGGTTTGGCTCTGGAAGGGAGGGGGGGAGTGAGGGGAAGGCTACAAAGCCTGCTGAATGGATTTACTGATCCCTGCCTTTTTGGATGAAGCACCAACACTCTCAGATGGCGTTTCTCCACACGTCCCCCTCCCTAAATTCTGAGCCGGAGGGGTTGCCTCCTACAGAGGTGACCCCGTAGCAGAATCCAAACAAACAAGGAGAAACCCATTAACCAAAACATTACACAAACATTCAGGTATTTCTCCAATAATACACAAAGTCCCACAACTTCGGTGTCCATGCCCTTTCTGGACAAGTCGCATTGCTGCATTCGGAAGGAATGTCCAGTCTTTAAGATGTACTCCTCCATCTCCCAGGACCACCTCTGGAGTTTGGTGCTCTCCCTCCGTTGCTGCTGTTGCTGTGATGAGTGGTCCATCAAAGGAGGAAATCCCTGGCCCCACATATGAGGTTGGAAACTGCCCAGTTCCCACACAGTTGCTTCTTTATCCCTCATTGGTGGAATGTTCCCTCTGTCCACTCTGTCCTCCCAGAAAACCACCTCTGGTGCTCCAAACAATTGCTGTCCCAGCTTCTTTTTGTCTCCTTCCTTCCTACCTATGTGCACCACCATGGACCTCGCAGAGAATGGCTGTGGTATATTCACCTGCACCACTTTAACTGCCTTTCCCGTCTTCTCCGTAGCCACCACATAAGTAGCATCGCCCAGGTCATCCACAATCACATGGGGTCCCTCCCATTCCACTTTCCATTCACCAGTATGAAGGGGCAGGAAATCCATCACCCTATCCCCTGTCTCAACTTCTGAGAACCCCACCTTCTGGTCCCTTGCCAACTCACACAGTGGTTCCAGCCTTGGGTCACTTTGAACCTCAGACGGGAACATTTCTGGCTCCCCCAGACTTCCTATCATCTGTTCCTTCAAGCCACCCCTAGTCCCACTGTTTCCAGAACACTTAGCCAAAGTTGGATCTGGGTTCTCCGCCCCCTCAGTTGGTTTTTCAGTGTCAGCCAACTGAGCTCCTTCCTGCCTGGAAGGCTGCACAGTATCCTGCTGCCCTTGTGGAAATTGGCACCCCTCTTCCCATTGGGCACACCCTCCTGCAGGGTTTGAAACAGGCTGGTCCTCCCCCTCCCTGGTTGGTGGTGAGGTGGCTTCCCTAAAGTTGCCTTCCTCCCCCCACCTTCCCCTGAGGGTTTGGCTTGGGTTCTCAGTCCCCTCGGTTGGTTTTTCAGCACTACCCAACTGACCCCCTTCTTGCCTGGAAGGTTCCACAGCTTCCCAGGATTCCTGTCTGCCCTGCTTCAAGACGACCTGTTTTGAGAGCGTCTCGGACGATCCCACTTCCTGATCCACAGCTACTTGGTGAACCGGTTCCAACCTAAGGCCGCTCCGGACCCCCTTCTGGAACCGCTCCCGTTCCCCCAAGCCTTCAGCTATGTGCTCCTCTGAGCCCACATTAGCCTTGCTGCTCTCAGAACCTCCTGTGAAATCTCCACTCTCCACCTTGGTCTCTTCAGCTTGCACATCCTTTATGCTAGACAGGTTCCCTTCCTCGCTAGGAACATCCACAGCCTCCTGCTGCACTTGGGGAAAGCTACACCCCTTCTCCCCTTGAGAACACCCTACTCCAGGGCTTGAGACAGGCTGGTCCTCCCCCTCCTGGGTGACTGCCCTCTCTTCGTCCTCAGTAACCTGGGTTATTTCCCCCTCCCTGGTTGGTGGTGAGGTGGCTTCCCTACAGTTGCCTTCCTCCCCCCACCTTCCCCTGAGGGTTTGGCTGTGGGTTACAGCATTGATAGAGTACTGGCCAACCAACAAATCCCGGCCCAATATCACTGGAACTGTTTGTTCCTTCATTACCCCACATTCAGGATAGGATTTACCTTCTTGTGGAGCCAAACCCCTGAACTGCTTTCGGGAGTGGTCTGGCCCCAGTTTAAACCTTTTAAATACAGTGGCCTTATAGGCCGCAAAAGTTATCCCCCCATCTTCCACAGGCATGCTGTAATAGATGGCTGAAAGCTCTCCAGTCAGGTTGCTACAAAGGTAAGACATATAGTCCCTCCTCTGCAATCCCCCACTGTTTGGCTGCCCTCTCAAAGTTGGAGAGGTATGTGGAGGGGTCTTCTCCCTCCTTGTATACTGCAAAGTCTTTGGGCGTGACTTGGATCTCTTTGCTTAGTTCAGCTTCCAGACGTAGCACCTCAAGCTCATGGCGACGTTGCTCTTCTTGTTCCCGTCTGCGGATCTCTGCTTCTTCCTGTCTGCGGATCGCATCCCTCTCTGCTTGTCGTTCCTCTCTCTCTCGTTCCTCCTGTCTGCGGACTGCATCCCTCGCTGCTTGTCGTTCCTCTCTCTCTCGTTCCTCCTCGATACGCATTCTCTCCAGTTCCATCTGTAGCCGCAAGGTTGCTTCTGACTGGTTGGGGGCCACTTTTGCAGGTGCCCCTGCATGCTCAAGATGCTCCAACAGGAGGACTTGCATATCTACTACAGTCAGGTTGTCACACTCCAGCTCTTGCTTTGCGCACTCTTCCTGGAGCTGTGGCTTTGTCATCTTCAGGATTTCCAGTTTCTTAGCACGCTCCATCCTAACTAGCTAAACTTTCCCTACTCCAGTTGACCCGAAAAGAAAACAAAACCGCTGTTGCTTCCTCTGGGTGCTTGCACGTATCAAAAAGCAAAAATGCCTGGCCAATCAAGTTCTCTGTTTGTTCTTATCCCACCGCTGCCGCCAAGTGGTGGCGGAACCGGCCCGATTCTGCTTTCAGACCCGGTCCCGTCAGCTCCCTATCGAGTCGCCAACTCCTGGAGGGAGCTATTTCCCCTCCTGCCCCTTGGGCGCGCTGCCACCACCTGCTCAGTCCCGGGGTTCAGATTGAGAGGAACAGGACTCCCAATCCCCCTCTCCAGCTGTGAGGCCTGGCCTCAGGGTCCTCTGCCACCCTGCACTTGGGTTTCACAGAGACCTCAGCGCTTCTTTGGGGCACCCCTGGAGGATTGGCACCCTATCCAACTGCATGCCTTCCCCCTTCTTACCCGGGGCCCCCTTCTTAACACAGCGTGGTCTAAAGCGGTTTGGGGATCTATGTGGTACAGAGTTTGACTGCCAGCATTTTAAACAGAAAAAACATTTATTTAAAAGGGAAAAGGATAGGGGAAGAAAAACAAAACAAAAACAGTTGCATTTAAAAAGTTAGCACAGTACAGCAAAGCACAGCAAACAGCATAACAAAATAAAGGTGGTTTTTAAACGCATCGTATTGTCCCTGGTCTATACTTGATCTGCCTAAGAAAATGACTTACTTTGTCTGCCTGCCTGGGGGCCCCCAGGCAGGAGCCTCCATTGCTCACCACATGCTTGCTCGAGCGCTCGCTGCAAACTGAGAAACTCTTCCTGCCTAGCACATGGCAAGAACAACAGCCCTTCCTGCCTCTCTAGGAGACTTTCCCCCTAGCGTTGTTGGTTTGGCTCTGGAAGGGAGGGGGGGAGTGAGGGGAAGGCTACAAAGCCTGCTGAATGGATTTACTGATCCCTGCCTTTTTGGATGAAGCACCAACACTCTCAGATGGCGTTTCTCCACAGCTTCTCTTATGTTCTTATGTGGCAAAGAGTGTTGGACTGGAGGGGCCATTGCCCTTGTGGAGAAACGCCATCTGAGAGTGTTGGTGCTTCATCCAAAAAGGCAGGGATCAGTAAATCCATTCAGCAGGCTTTGTAGCCTTCCCCTCACTCCCCCCCTCCCTTCACCCAAGGGGCAGGAGGAGAAATAGCTCCCTCCAGGAGTTGGCGACTCCATAGGGAGCTGACGGGACCGGGTCTGAAGGCAGAATCGGGCCGGTTCCGCCACACTTGGCGGCAGCGGTGGGATGAGAACAAACAGAGAACTTGATTGGCCAGGCATTTTTGGGTTTTGATGCGTGCAAGCACCCAGAGGAAGCAACAGCGGTTTTGTTTTCTTTTCGGGTCAACTGGAGTAGGGAAAGTTAGGATGGAGCGTGCTAAGATGCTGGAAATCCTGAAGATGACAAAGCCACAGCTCCAGGAAGAGTGTGCAAGGCACAAGCTGGAGTATGACAACATGACTGTAGTAGATATGAAAGACCTCCTTTTGGAGTATCATCAGCATGCAGGGGCACTTGCAAAAGTGTTCCCCACCCAGTCAGAAGCAACCTTGCAGCTACAGTTGGAACTGGCAAGAATACGTACCAAGGCGTACCAAGAGCGCAGACAGGAGGAACGAGAGAGAGAGCTGAGACGAGCTGAGATCCGCAGACAGGAAGAAAGAGAGAAAGCTGAAATCCATAGACGGGAGCAGGAAGAGCAACGTCGCCATGAGCTTGAGGTGCTACGTCTGGAAGCTGAACTAAGCAGAACGATCAAAGTCACCCCCAAAGACTTTGCAGTGTACAAGGAGGGAGAAGACCCCTCCACATACCTCTCCAACTTTGAGAGGGCAGCCAAACAGTGGGGGATTGCAGAGGAAGACTATATGTCTTACCTCTGTAGCATCCTGACTGGAGAACTCTCAGCCATCTATCACAGCATGCCTATGGAAGATGGGGGGATAACTTTTGCGGCCTATAAAGCCACTGTATTTAAAAGGTTTAAACTGGGGCCAGACCACTCCCGAAAGCAGTTCAGGGGTTTGGCTCCACAAGAAGGTAAATCCTATTCTGAATGTGGGGTAATGAAGGAACAAACAGTTCCAGTGTTATTGGGCCGGGATTTGGTGGTTGGCCAGTACCCTATCAAGGCTGTACCCCGCAGCCAAACCCCCAGGGGAAAGTGGGAGGAGGAAGGCAACTTTAAGGAAGCCACCTCACCACCAACCAGGGAGGGGGAAACAGCCCAGGTTACTGAGGACGAAGAGAGGGCAGTCACCCAGGAGGGGGAGGACCAGCCTGTCTCAAGCCCTGGAGTAGGGTGTTCCCAAGGGGAAGAGGGGTGTAGCTTTCCCCAAGTGCAGCAAGAGGCTGTGGATGTTCCTAGCGAGGGAGGGAACCTGTCTAGCGTAAAGGATGTGCAAGCTGAAGAGACCGAGGTGGAGAGTGGAGATTTCACAGGAGGTTCTGAGAGCAGCAAGGCTAATGTGGGCTCAGAGGAGCACATAGCTGAAGGCTTGGGGGAACGGGAGCGGTTCCAGGAGGGGGTCCGGAGCGGCCTTAGGTTGGAACCGGTTCACCAAGTAGCTGTGGATCAGGAAGTGGGATCGTCCGAGACGCTCTCAAAACAGGTCGTCTTGAAGCAGGGCAGACAGGAATCCTGGGAAGCTGTGGAACCTTCCAGGCAAGAAGGGGGTCAGTTGGGTAGTGCTGAAAAACCAACCGAGGGGACTGAGAACCCAAGCCAAACCCTCAGGGGAAGGTGGGGGGAGGAAGGCAACTTTAGGAAAACCACCTCACCACCAACCAGGGAGGGGGGAGGACCAGTCTGTCTCAAACCCTGCAGGAGGGTGTGCCCAATGGGAAGAGGGGTGCCAATTTCCACAAGGGCAGCAGGATGCTGTGGAGCGTTCCAGGCAGGAAGGAGCTCAGTTGGCTGACACTGAAAAACCAACTGAGGGGGCGGAGAACCCAGATCAAACGTTGGCCGGGTGTTCTGGAAACAGTGGGACTAGGGGTGGCTTGAAGGAACAGATGATAGGAAGTCTGGGGGAGCCAGAAATGTTCCTGTCTGAGGTTCAAAGTGACCCTAGGCTGGATCCACTGTGTGAGGTGGCAAGGGACCAGAAAGTGGAGTTCTCAGAAGCGGAGACAGGGGATAGGGTAATGGTTTTCCTGCCCCTTCATTCTGGTGAACGGAAAGTGGAATGGGGGGGACCCCATATGATTGTGGATGACCTAGACGATGCTACTTATGTGGTGGCTATGGAGAAAATGGGAAAGGCAGCTCAAGTGGTGCAGGTGAATATACCACAGCTATTCTCTGCGAGGTCCAGGGTGTTGCCTATAGGTAGGAAGGAAGGAGACACAAAGAAGCTGGGACAGCAATTGTTTGGGGCCCCAGAGGTGGGTTTCTGGGAGGTCAGAGTGGACAGAGGGAACATTCCACCAATGAGGGATAAAGAAGCAACTGTGTGGGAACTGGACAGTTTCCAACCTCATATGTGGGGCCAGGAATTCCCTCCTTTGATGGGCCACTCACCCCAGCAACAGCAGCAACGGAGGGAGAGCACCAAACTCCAGAGGTGGTCCTGGGAAATAGAGGAGTACATCTTAAAGACTGGACATTCCTTCCGACTGCAGCAATGCGACTTGTCCAGAAAGGACATGGACACCCAGGTTGTGGGACTTTGCGTATTATTGGAGAAATACCTGAATGTTTGTGAAATATTTTGGTTAACGGGTTTCTCCTTGTTTGTTTGGATTCTGCTACGGGGTCACCTCTGTAGGAGGCAACCCCTCCGGCTCAGAATTTAAGGAGGGGGACGTGTGGAGAAACGCCATCTGAGAGTGTTGGTGCTTCATCCAAAAAGGCAGGGATCAGTAAATCCATTCAGCAGGCTTTGTAGCCTTCCCCTCACTCCCCCCCTCCCTTCCAGAGCCAAACCAACAACGCTAGGGGGAAAGTCTCCTAGAGAGGCAGGAAGTGCTGTGGTTGCTTGCATGTGTTAGGCAGGAAGAGAAGGAGATTTGAACGGGGGCTCAAGCGAGCATGTGGTGAGCAATGGAGGCTCCTGCCTGGGAAGGCCCAGGCAGGCAGACTAAGTAAGTAATTCACAAGACAGGGCAAGTTTAGAGCAGGGCCAGCAGGACGCGTTTATAATCACCTTTTCTTTGTTATACTGGTTGCTGTGCTGGGCTGTGCTGTGCTGGGCTGTGCTGTGCTAATTTTGTAGATGCAACTGTTTTTGTTTTGTTTTTCTTTCCCTATCCTTTTCTCTTTTTAAATAAATATATTTTTACTGTTTAAATGCTGGCAGTCAATCTCTGTACCACCTAGATCCCCAGACCGCTTTAGACCACGCTGTTTTTGAGAAGGGGGCCCCGGGGAAGGGGGAAGGCATGCAGTTGGATAAGGTGCCAATCCTCCAGGGGTGCCCCAAAGAAGCGCTGAGGTCTCTGTGAAACCCAAGTGCAGGGTGGCAGAGGACCTTGAGGCCTGGCCTCACAGCTGGAGAGGGGGATTGGGAGTCCTGTTCCTCTCAATCTGAACCCCGGGACTGAGCAGGTGGTGGCAGCGAGCCCAAGGGGCAGGAGGAGAAATAGCTCCCTCCAGGAGTTGGCGACTCCATAGGGAGCTGACGGGACCGGGTCTGAAGGCAGAATCGGGCCGGTTCCGCCACAGCCCTGATCCAACATGGCTTCTCTTATGTTCTTATGTGACACAGAGTGTTGGACTGGAGGGGCCATTGGCCTGATCCAACATGGCTTCTCTTAGAGAGCCAGTCTGGTGTAGTGGTTAAGTGTGCGGACTCTTATCTGGGAGAACCGGGTTTGATTCCCCACTCCTCCACTTGCACCTGCTAGCATGGCCTTGGGTCAGTCATAGCTGTGGCAGAGGTTGTCCTTGAAAGGGCAGCTGCTGTGAGAGCCCTCTCCAGCCCCACCCACCTCACAGGGTGTCTGTTGTGGGGGAGGAAGGTAAAGGAGATTGTGAGCCGCTCTGAGACTCTTCGGAGTGGAGGGCGGGATATAAATCCAATATCTTCTTCTTCTTCTTCTTATGTGACAAAGAGTGTTGGACTGGAGGGGCCACTGGCCTGATCCAACAGGGCTTCTCTTATGTTCTTCTATTCTTCCTTAGTCCCAGCAGGAGTCACTGGAGGAGAGTCCGGAGGAAGAAGCACCGCCCCTCAAGGAGCCCACAAAGAAGCCCTCCCAGGCAAGTTTCCAAGAACGGCTCCCCCGCCCCCGCCCAAAGCCCGACAGAGTTGCCCACCTCCAGGCAATCTCTCGGAATTGCAACTGCTGTCCTGAGCACAAAGATCGGTTCCCCTGGAGAAAACGGCTGCTTTGGAGGGTGGGCTTTGGGGCATTATACCCCACCGAGGTCTGTCGCATCCTCAAACTCTGCCCTCCCCAGGCCCCGCTCTCAAAATCTTCAGGTATTTCCCAACCCAGAGTATTGCCCAACCTGTAAAAAAAGGTAAAGGTGGTCCCCTGTGCAAGCACCAGTCGTTTCCAGCTCTGGGGCGACGTTGCTTTCACAACGTTTTCACGGCAGACTTTTGCAGGGTGGTTTGCCATTGCCTTCCCCAGTCCTCTACGCTTTCCCCCCAGCAAGCTGGGGACTCCTTTGACCGACCTCGGAAGGCTGAGTCAACCTGGAGCCGGCTACCTGAACCCAGCTTCCGCCGGGATTGAACTCAGGTCGTGAGCAGAGCTTAGGACTGCAGTACTGCAGCTTTACCATTCCGCGCCATGGGGCTCTTTACGACCACACTTGTAGCAGCGAGCATTTCTTCTTCTGGGCCCTTCCTTATGCTTGTAACCAGGGGTCGTTTTGTACAAAAAGAGGTGGCGGAGCTCATTAACATAACTCATTAGCATATGCCCCCCCCAGCCAAAAACAACCGGATGCAGGAAAGGAGAGCCCCAGGCGAGTGAGGCCTGCTTGGGCTGGCTAGAGATCCAGCCAGCCGAAGCAGGCTTTGCCCGCCTGGGGCTCTCCTGAGCCGCCCTCAGTCAAGAGGACAGCAAGCCACCCGCTGCCCAAAATCACATCAGAAGTGGAGAAAGGGTGGCACGGGCTTCTCCAGGGGTTAATGAGGGCTGCTGGGGGCGTGGCAAAGCCCCTGGTGGCTGGCTGGCTGCCCGCTCTCCTCATCCAGGGATTGTTATGCAGCTGCGCCTGCTATCCAAGGGACAAGGTAGGTAGGTGGGGAGGAGGAGGGGGAACCCTCAGAAAGGTTCAGGAGCTGCACTGCTGTGGGCTCCTGCTGAATCTGAGGGCGGTTTGTAACGCTGTCCTGTTCTACACCTTGGCCATTCCACGCCAGCTCCCCTGAGCAGACCAACGGGACTAACACTCAATTCTTACCTCTTAGGAAACCAGGTGAACGATAAGTTTGCGTCTTCTGCTTTGCAGCAAGAGAAATCTGTCAGACGCCGCGTTTTCACATCTGAAGAGCTTGGTCCCTGGAGGAGGAGGAGGAGGAGGAAGAAGTGGCGATATCCCACCCCCCATCCCCCACTGTGCCAGTCATCTTGCGCTTTCATTCCCGCTAGTGAACTTCCTCGTCACTGCTCACGTCTCTTTCTTTGCAAGCGGCATCTCTCTGTCACTTGAGTGCAGCTCTCGCAGTAATCACGGCTGGCGGCCAGTTCTGAGCACGAAATACACCCCCGTCTCGCCCTCGGGTGCGGTTTCTGCAGTTGTTGGTTTTAGCGGCACTTTGCGAATTGCGCTCCCTTGTCTACCGAAGGCTGGGAGGGCCGGAAGATCTTCTAGCAGGGTTGCCAAGTCCAATTCAAGAAATATCTGGGGACTTTGGGGGTGGAGCCAGGAGACTTTGGGGGGGGGTGGAGCCAGGAGCAAGGGTGTGACAAGCATAATTGAACTCCAAAGGGAGTTCTGGCCCTCACATTTTTATTATTATTATTTCAAGGGACCGCACGCCTTTTCAAATGCCTTATAATGAAGGACAGGGGCACCTTATTTGGGGGCTCACAGAATTGGACCCCCTGGTCCAATCCTTTTGAAACCTTGGGGGGTATTTTGGGGAGAGGCACTAGCTGCTATACTAAAAATTTGGGGTCTCTACCTCAAAAGACAGCCCTCCAAGAGCCCCAGACACCCGAGGATCAGTTCTCCATTATACCCTATGGGAATCGGTCTCCATAGGGAATAATGGAGTGCCCAGCAGACGTTTCCCTCCCCCTTTCTGATGACCCTGAAGCGGGGGGAGGGCCTCCAAACCGGGGGACCCCCTTCCCCAACCAGGGGATTGGCAACCCGATCTTTTAGCAACGTCAGGCGTTCGACTTTTGCGAGAGCTGAGGCTTGTTTCTCTAAGCGCAAGAGAAAGAGCTTTACTTCCTTCTGTCTAGAGAGAACCTGGGAGGGCCCCTAATTGGAGGGGCAGGTTTCTCCATGCACCAGCCTGAATCGCCACCTCCTGTGCCCGAAACTCCATAAAGTCTGTCATTGCATCACCTGGGAAGTTACCTGGGTTTTGGAGGAACCCGACTTTGGAACAAGAGACCCAGGGCAGAGGGCAGATCTCTCTGCAGCATCTCTAAACTACTAAACGAAGCTTTAAAAAGTTAAAACGGGGGAACTTCAAACACAACATAAGAACATAAGAGAAGCCCTGTTGGATCAGGCCAGTGGCCTATTCTGTCCAACACTCTGTGTCACATAAGAACAGAAGAGAAGCCCTGTTGGATCAGGCCAGTGGCCCATCCAGTCCAACACTCTGTGTCACATAAGAACATAACAGAAGCCCTGTTGGATCAGGCCAGTGGCCCCTCCAGTCCAACACTCTGTGTCACATAAGAACAGAAGAGAAGCCCTGTTGGATCAGGCCAGTGGCCCATCCAATCCAACACTCTGTGTCACATAAGAACAGAAGAGAAGCCCTGTTGGATCAGGCCAATGGCCCCTCCAGTCCAACACTCTGTGTCACATAAGAACAGAAGAGAAGCCCTGTTGGATCAGGCCAGTGGCCTATTCTGTCCAACACTCTGTGTCACATAAGAACATAAGAGAAGCCCTGTTGGATCAGGCCAGTGGCCCATCCAGTCCAACACTCTGTGTCACATAAGAACAGAAGAGAAGCCCTGTTGGATCAGGCCAGTGGCCCATCCAGTCCAACACTCTGTGTCACATAAGAACAGAAGAGAAGCCCTGTTGGATCAGGCCAATGGCCCCTCCAGTCCAACACTCTGTGTCACATAAGAACATAAGAGAAGCCCTGTTGGATCAGGCCAATGGCCCCTCCAGTCCAACACTCTGTGTCACATAAGAACAGAAGAGAAGCCCTGTTGGATCAGGCCAATGGCCCATCCAGTCCAACACTCTGTGTCACATAAGAACAGAAGAGAAGCCCTGTTGGATCAGGCCAATGGCCCATCCAGTCCAACACTCTGTGTCACATAAGAACAGAAGAGAAGCCCTGTTGGATCAGGCCAATGGCCCCTCCAGTCCAACACTCTGTGTCACATAAGAACATAAGGGAAGCCCTGTTGGATCAGGCCAGTGGCCCATCCAGTCCAACACTCTGTGTCACATAAGAATAGAAGAGAAGCCCTGTTGGATAAGGCCAGTGGCCCCTCCAGTCCAACACTCTGTGTCACATAAGAACATAAGAGAAGCCCTGTTGGATCAGGCCAATGGCCCCTCCAGTCCAACACTCTGTGTCACATAAGAACATAAGGGAAGCCCTGTTGGATCAGGCCAGTGGCCCATCCAGTCCAACACTCTGTGTCACATAAGAACAGAAGAGAAGCCCTGTTGGATAAGGCCAGTGGCCCCTCCAGTCCAACACTCTGTGTCACATAAGAACATAAGAGAAGCCCTGTTGGATCAGGCCAGTGGCCCCTCCAGTCCAACACTCTGTGTCACATAAGAACATAAGAGAAGCCCTGTTGGATCAGGCCAGTGGCCCCTCCAGTCCAACACTCTGTGTCACATAAGAACATAAGAGAAGCCCTGTTGGATCAGGCCGGTGGCCCCTCCAGTCCAACACTCTGTGTCACATAAGAACATAAGAGAAGCCCTGTTGGATCAGGCCAGTGGCCCCTCCAGTCCAACACTCTGTGTCACATAAGAACATAAGAGAAGCCCTGTTGGATCAGGCCAGTGGCCCCTCCAGTCCAACACTCTGTGTCACATAAGAACAGAAGGGAAGCCCTGTTGGATCAGGCCAGTGGCCCATCCACTCCAACACTCTGTGTCACATAAGAACAGAAGAGAAGCCCTGTTGGATCAGGCCAGTGGCCCATCCAGTCCAATACTCTGTGTCACATAAGAACAGAAGAGAAGCCCTGTTGGATCAGGCCAGTGGCCCATCCACTCCAACACTCTGTGTCACATAAGAACATAAGAGAAGCCCTGTTGGATCAGGCCAGTGGCCCATCCAGTCCAACACTCTGTGTCTCATAAGAACATAAGAGAAACCCTGTTGGATCAGGCCAGTGGCCCCTCCAGTCCAACACTGTGTGTCACATAAGAACATAAGAGAAGCCCTGTTGGATCAGGCCAATGGCCCATCCAGTCCAACACTCTGTGTCACATAAGAGAAGCCATGTTGGATCAGGCCAGTGGCCTCTCCAGTCCAACACTCTGTGTCACATAAGAACATAAGAGAAGCCAGGTTGGATCAGGCCAATGGCCCATCCAGTCCAACACTCTGTGTCACACAGGGACCAAAAAACCCAGATGCCATCAGGAGGTCCATCAGTGCGGCCAGACACTAGAAGCCCTCCCACTGTCCCCCCCCACACACACACACACACAAACACCAAGAATACAGAGCATCACTGCCCCAGACAGAGAGTTCCAACAATACGCTGTGGCAAATAGCCACTGATGGACCTCTGCTCCATAAGCTTATGCAGTCCCCTCTTGAAGCTGGCTATGCTTGTAGCTGCCACCACCTCCTTTGGCAGTGAATTCCACGTGTTAATGACCCTTTAGGTGAAGAAGGACTTCCTTTTATCAGCAAGATACAGGATGACCTTGACAGGCTGGAAAACTGGGCTAAAATCAATAAAATGAATTTTAACGGGGATAAATTTTCCTGCATTTAGGTAGGAAAAATCCAATACATGCTTATAGGATGGGGGAGACTTGTCTTAGTAGTAGCCTGTGCAAAAAGGATATAGGGGTCTTAGTGGATCATACGCTGAACATGAGTCAACAGTGTGATGCGGCAGCTAAAAAGGCAAATGCAATTCTGGGCTGTATCAACAGAAGTATAGTGTCCAGATCACATGATGTGATGGTATCGCTTTACTCTGCTTTGGTAAGAACTTACCTGAAGTATTGTGTTCAGTTTCGGGCACCACAATTTAAGAAGGATATAGACAAACTGGAACGGGTCCAGAGGAGGGCGATGAAGGTGAGGGGTCTGGAGACCAAGTCCTATGAGGAAAGGCTGAAGGAGCTGGGGATGTTTAGCCTGGAGAGGAAGCGGCTGAGAGGTGATAGGATCACCATCTTCAAGTACTTGAAGGGCTGTCATATAGAGGAGGGCGTGGAATTGTTTTCTGTGGCCCCAGAAGGTAGGACCAGAACCAATGGGTTGAAATTAAATAAAAAGAGTTTCTGGCTCAACATGAGGAAGAAATTCCTGACCGTTAGAGCGGTTCCTTAGTGGAATAGGCTTCCTCGGGAGGTGTTGGGCTCTCCTTCCTTGGAGACTTTTCAACAGAAGCTAGATGGCCATCATCTGACAGCAATGAAGATCCTGTGAATTTAGGGGGGGCGGTATTTTTGAGTTTCCTGCATTGTGCAGGGGGTTGGACTAGATGACCCTGGAGGCCCCTTCCAACTCTATGATTCCTGACACTTAGAGCAGTTCCTTAGTGGAACAGGCTTCCTTGGGAGGTGGTGGGCTCTTTCCTTGGAAGTTTTTAAACAGAGACTAGATGGCTATCTGACAGCAATGAAGATCCTGTGAATTTGGGGGGGGGGGGGGTGTTTGTGAGTTTCCTGCAGTGTGCAGGGGGTTGGAATAGATGTTCCTGGAGGTCCCTTCCAACTCTAGGATTCCTGACACTTAGAGCGGTTCTTCAGTGGAACAGGCTTCCTCTTCTGGAGGTTGTGGGCTCTCCTTCCTTGGAGGTTTTTCAACAGAGGCAAGATGGCCATCTGACAGCAATGAGGATTTAGTGGAAAGTGTTTGTGAGTTTCCTGCAGTGTGCAGGGGGTTGGACTAGATGACCGTGGGGGGGGACCCCTTCCACATGTAGGATACCTGACCGTTAGAGCGATTCCTCAGTGGAACAGGCTTCCTCGGAAGGTGGTGGGCTCTCCTTCCTTGGAGGTTTTTCAACAGAGGCTAGATGGGCATCTGACAGCAACGAAGACCTTTGAATTTAGGGGGAGGGGTTTGTGAGTTTCCTGCATTGGGAAGGTAGTTGGACTAGATGACCCTGGAGGGTCCCTTCCAATTCCATGATTCCTGACCGTTAGAGCAGTTCCTCAGTGGAACAGGCTTCCTCTTCAGGAGGTGATGGGCTCTCCTTACTTGGAGGTTCTTCAACAGAAGCTAGGTGGCCATCTGACAGCGATGAAGATCCTGTGAATTTAGGGGGAGGGGTTTGTGACCTTCCTGCATTGTGCAGGGGGTTGGACTAGATGACCCTGGAGGTCCCTTCCAACTCTAGGATTCTACGATTCTCCTTCCTTGGAGGTTTTTCAACAGAGGCTACATGCCCATCTGACAGCGATGAAGATGCTGTGAATTTAGGGGGAGGGGTTTGTGAGTTTCCTGCATTGGGCAGGTGGTGGGACTAGATGACTCTGGCGGTTCCCTTCCCACTCTGGGATGGTTCCAGGATCCTGTGACGCATCCAAGCACACTGACCCGGGCAGGCATTCACACGTGACGCGCTTAGGCGGGGCCGGCTCCTCCCCGCGGTCATGTGGAAGGGCGCCCACATGATCGCGAGCTCACGTGAGCGGGGCAGCCGCCGCGGGTTCCAGTCGACGGGCAGAGATGCGGGAGGAGGACGAGGAGGGCTGGCTGCTCGACTCCCTGCGGCTGTGAGTCCCTCGGGCCCTGCACCGGGAGGGGCGGGAGATGTCCTGTCCCTTTAAATTGACCTCGAACACGTGGGAATGGCCCATTGCAGCGGTCGTTGCAGGGGTGGCCAAAGTGTAGCTGAGCAGCCCCGGGAGGCTCTTCCGCACAAATTCTGCGGCTCTCGGAGCCCCCGCTGCCCCACCCGCAGGCTGGGTTGGAGATTGCATTCAAAGTTAAAGTTGCTTTCTTTTCCCACCCCTCCCTCCCTCCATGCATCATCCGTCTGTCTGTCTCATCTTCCTCCCTCCACTGTCTGATGTTCATTGTGTTGCGGCTCTCAAACGTCTGACGTTTATTCTGCATGGCTCTTACCTTACGCGAGTTTGGCCACCCCTGAGCTTATCGTGTTACTCTCAGAGCCCCACCACCCCACCCCTCCCCACCCCACCCCATCGGCAGGCGTGCAGAAGGCATTTCTCTCTTTAAACAGCTTCTCCGAAAAGAGACAGCAGATTGGAGAAGGCATTTAAAGTTAAAGTTGCTTTCTTTCCCTCCCTCCCTCCCCAATCTATCTTCCACCCTTTCTCCCTTCCCTTCCCCACTCCCTCCCTCCAATATCTGATGTTCATGTCTTGCAGCTCTCAAACATCTGCCATTTATTCCACGTGGCTTGTTTGGTGTAGTGGTTACGAGTGTGGCCTCTTATCTGGGAGAACCGGGTTTGATTCCCCTACTCCTCCACTTGCAGTTGTTGGAATGACCTTCGGTCAGCCAGAGCTCTCTTATTTGGGAGAATCGTGTTTGATTCCCCCCTCCTCCACTTGCAGTTGCTGGAATGACCTTGGGTCAGTCATAGCTCTCTTATCTGGGAGAAACAGGTTTGATTTCCCCACTCCTCCCCTTGCAGCTGCTGGAATGGCCTTGGGTCAGCCAGAACTCTCTTATCTGGGAGAACCGGGTTTGATTCCCCTACTCCTCCACTTGCAGTTGCTGGAATGGCCTTGGGTCAGCCATAGTTCTCTTATCTGGGAGAACCGGCTTTGATTCCCCACTCCTCCACTTGCAGCTGCTGGAATGGCCTCGGGTCAGCCAGAGCTCTGGCAGAGTTGTCCTTGAAAGGGCAGATGCTGTCAGAGCTCTCTCAGCCCCACCCACCTCACAGGGTGTCTGTTGTGGGGGAGGAAAGGAAAGGAGATTGTGACCGCTCTGAGATTCAGAGAGAAGGGTCGGGTATAAATCTACAGTCTTCTTCTGGCTCCAAATCTGCTTCACAGCATCAGCAGGGGAGAGAAATGGGGTGAGGGTGGGGGGAGTCCTCTCCTTGTTTCATGTAGTGGTGAAGTGCGCGGACTCTTATCTGGGAGAACTGGGTTTGATTCCCCCACTCCTCCACTTGCAGCTGCTGGAATGGCCTTGGGTCAGCCATAGCTCTCTTATCTGGGAGAACTGGGTTTGAGTCCCCCCTCCTACACTCGCAGCTGCTGGAATGGCCTTGGGTCAGCCAGAGCTCTTGCAGAGGTATCTTTGAAAGGGCAGCTTTTGGGAGAGTTCTCTCAGCCCCCCCCCCCCCCCGCCCGCCACCTCACAGGGTATCTGTTGTGCGGGAGGAAAGGAAAGGAGCTTGTGACTGCTCTGAGATTCAGAGAGACGGGTGGAGTATAAATCTACAGTCTTCTTCTGGCTCCAAATCTGTTTAACAGCATCAGCAGGGGAGAAATGGGGTGCGGGTGGGGAGTCCTCTCCTTGTTTCATGTAGCGATGAAGTGTGCGGACTCTTATCTGGGAGAACCGGGTTTGATTTCCCGCTCCTCCACTTGCAGCTGCCGGAATGGCCTCGGGTCAGCCATAGCTCTGGCAGAGTTGTCCTTGAAAGAACAGCTTCTGTCAGAGCTCTCTCAGCCCCATTCACCTCACAGGGTGTCTGTTGTGGTGAGAGGAAAGGAAAGGAGATTATAAATGACTCTGAGACTCCCAACTCCTCTTCTTGTCTTGCTTAGGTACAACGATCTCCACGTCTTTGAGCTTCATGAGCCTACCCGTGTTGTCACGTGGACAGGAGAAAAAAGTGAGTGGTATAAATCTGCGGTCTTCTTCTTTCTTCTGGGTGGACTCATGTCACCCTCAGACCTTCCTGGTGGAATCAGGCGCGGCTCACAATCTCCTTTACCTCCCCCCCCCCCACCAACAGACATCCTGTGAGGTAGATGAAGATGTTGGATTTATATCCCGCCCTCCACTCCGAAGAGTCTCAGAGCGGCTCACAATCTCCTGTGTCTTCTCCCCCCACAACAGACACCCTGTGAGGTGGGTGGGGCTGGAGAGGGCTCTCACAGCAGCTGCCCTTTCAAGGACAACCTTTGCCAGAGCTATGGCTGACCCAAGGCCGTGCTAGCAGGTGCAAGTGGAGGAGTGGAGAATCAAACCCGGTTCTCCCAGATAAGAGTCTGCACACTTAACCGCTACACCAAACTGGCTCTCCATTTTCAATAACAAAATGTAGGCTATTAAAAACATCCCCCTTTCTCACACTTTCTCTGCGAGCAGATAAGACCTGGCTGTGTGAATCTGGGGGAGAGGCACATCGCCCTGTTACAAGCAAGGCTAACCTTAACATCCTTGAGCCAGATGGATTTATTATTGCCCTTAGGCTGTAAAAGAGGGGGGAGCGGGAGACCTTGGTATTCTGCTCTTTGTCTTGCGGACCATCATGGCACACAGAAATATGCACGCTTGACAGATATTTGAGAACTGAAAGACAGGAAGGGAAGGGGAGGAAGGATTGAAGGAAAGAAGGAAGGAAGGGAGTAAAATAGATGGGGAGGGAGGTGGAAAGAAAGCAACTTTAACTTTAAATGCATTCTTCAATCTGCTGGCCGGCTTGACTTGGATAAGTGATTTAAAGAGACAAATGCTTTCTCCAAGAGCCACACAATATATGTGAAAGAGCCACATGTGGTTACCGAGCCACAGTTTGGCCACCCTTGGCTTATAATAAAGTATTTGAAAAGTTAAAAAAAAAAGAAAGGATGCAAACGGTGGCAGGGAGGCAGCCTTAGTCATGCCTTCTGCCTTCAGAACCTTGTAGATCCCGAGATCTCGAATTCCGAGCTTGGTTTGCTATTCTGTTTGTAGGGGTCTGTATCGCCGGGTACAGTGACCGAAGGCGTAACGAGATTCTCCAACTGCTTCTACCCCCCCGGCTGACTGCCAAGGAGAACCAGGTAAAGGTGGTCGGAAGTCGTTACTGAAACAGAAGGTCTCGTCGGGGCGTCTCTTTGGGTGTTTGCTAATCCGGTGGGCTGGGGTGTGTGTGTGTGTCTTCCCCTCTGGCCAGCCCAGAGACTTTCAGGTTGCTCCTTGGCTTTTGCAGGGCTTGTGTCCAGAGAGAGATTTTAAGGTGGAACACGGTGGGTTTTCGGACCGCCCGGTCTACAGCCTGAAGCACGTCCCAGAGACCAGGTAGGCCACTTGGAAGCCAGAAACTCTTTGGATTTAATTTCAACCCATTGGATCTGGTCCTACCTTCCCGGGCCACAGAAAACAATTTCACCCCATTCTCTATATGACAGCCCTTCAAGTACTTGCAGATGGTGATCCTATCACCTCTCAGCCGCCTCCTCTCCAGGCTAAACATACCCAGCTCCTTCAGCCTTTCCTCATAGGACTTGGTCTCCAAACCCCTCATCCTCTATAGGACAGCCCTTCAAGGACCTGAAGATGGTGATCCTATCACCTCTCAGCCGCCTCCTCTCCAGGCTAAACATGCCCAGCTCCTTCAACCTTTCCTCATAGGACTTGGTCTCCAGACACCTCACCATCTTCGTCGCCCTCCTCTTGACCCGTTCCAGCTTGGAGTAACCGAGTCCTTTACTCAGACTGGCAAAGGGTGCGTATCCCTGGCAGAAAGAGAACAGCCTTCCCTTTGAGAAAAGAAAATGATTGCGGAGGGAAAGTGAGGAATGCTCTTTTTCCAGGTGTCGCCTGAGTGGAGGGGAAGGGCCGCTTTTGGCCAGGGTTGCGTCCGGCCGGTGGACAGGGAGGGGCCGTGGCTCAGTGAGGGAGCATCCGCTTGGCGTGCAGAAGGTCCCCGGTTCAGTCCCCGGCACCTCCAGGAAAGACCGCTGTGCAGCGCTAGAATAGTTAGAGCAAGGGCGTCAAATTCATTTGTTATGAGGGCCGGATCTGACGTAATTGGGACCTTGTCGGGCCGGGCCACGCGTGTCATAAAATGTAATACTAAGTAAACTTTATAGACAAACACAAAGATTTTTTTATAACTTAAAACATTAGCACTCTTGCAATATTTCATTTATTTAACAGTCTCTGATAACTGGCAACTCTTGCTCTGAGGAGCCTCAGCCAACAGAAGGGAGAGAGGCTTGGCTCAAGTAGCTCTTCTGTTGAGAGAGCCTGGCAAAGCAAGCTCTCCTTCCCGCCCTTTCCTCCCCAAGGGAGGAGCCTCAGCCAATGGAGAAGATAGAGACTTTGCTGTGTAGCTCCTGTGCGATTGAGCAAGCCTGGCAAAGCAAGCTCGCCTTCCTGCCCTTTCCTCCCCAAGGGAGGAGCCTCAGCCAATGGAGAAGATAGAGACTTTGCTTTGTAGCTCCTGTGCGATTGAGCAAGCCTGGCAAAGCAAGCTCTGCTTCCTGCCCTTTCCTCCCCAAGGGAGGAGCCTCAGCCAATGGAGAAGATAGAGACTTTGCTTTTGTAGCTCCTGTGCGATTTGAGCAAGCCTGGCAAAGCAAGCTTGCCTTCCTGCCCTTTCCTCCCCAGGGAGGAGCCTCAACCAATGGAGAAGATAGAGACTTTGCTTTGTAGCTCCTGAGCGATTTGAGCAAGCCTGGCAAAAGCAAGCTCGCCTTCCTGCCCTTTCCTCCCCAAGGGAGGAGCCTCAGCCAATGGAGAAGATAGAGACTTTGCTGTGTAACTCCTGTGCGATGGAGCAAGCCTGGCAAAGCAAGCTCTCCTTCCCGCCCTTCTGCTCCCCAAAGGGAGGAGCCTCAGCCAATGGAGAAGATAGAGACTTTGCTGTTGTAGCTCCTGTGCGATGGAGCAAGCCTGGCAAAGCAAGCTCTCCTTCCCGCCCTTTGCTCCCCAAGGGAGGAGCCTCAGCCAATGGAGAAGATAGAGACTTTGCTGTGTAGCTCCTGTGTGATGGAGCAAGCCTGGCAAAGCAAGCTCTCCTTCTCGCCCTTTGCTCCCCAAGGGAGGAGCCTCAGCCAATGGAGAAGATAGAGACTTTGCTGTGTAGCTCCTGTGCGATTGAGCAAGCCTGGCAAAGCAAGCTGAGATGCAGAAAGAAGCAGACGATAGCCAGTTGCTTGGGGGCCTGATAGGAGCCCTCAAAGGGCCTGATCCAGCCCTCGGGCCTCACGTTTGACACCCCTGAGCTAGAGACATGGCGTCGGTCACTGACATGAAACTCCTGCAGAGATCTGGGGTCGTAGTTTGCCAGGGAAAGGGGGCCAGCTGTTTTCCTTCTTTCAGCGCTTCGGCTTCTGTTTGCTTCCACCCTCAGCTTGCTGGTGACCAGCGGCCCCCCGGACAGTTCCCTGCAGGTTTGGCGCGTGGAGCAGAACGAGACGGGTGAGTAGTGCCAGAGGCGCCAGGGGATTTGGGTTAGGGTCTGCCTGGAGCCCACCGTTGCCCCGGAGACTCAGGCTGGGTGACGGAATTCAGAGCCTTTTTTAAAAAAAAATTAAGGGCATAAGGTGACCTGATGTGGGCTGGATCCGGGATCTGTTCAGTCCAGCAGCCCACAGCAGTTGACCAAGCCCACCCAGAGGACAGGAGAGGTAGCAGCTTCTCCCCCCCCACCTCACCCCCTGCCAAGTTTCACACCCAGATAACTTCTATCTTAATAGATCCAGGTGGGGTAGTCTGTTTTACCCCCCCAAAATCTCCCAATATAAAACACAGTCCCCCCCCTCCCTCCCCCCCGGAACTGGTTTTCCCTCCTGCAGCCTTCTGGGAAAGCAGCCTGAAAGGACTCCCTGTCTCTCTAGGAGGCCTCCTCAGAATGGCTGCTTCCAGAAAGGAAGGGAGGGCGGAGGAGGAAGAGACTAGGCCCCAAAGCCTGCCTCCAATTAAATACAGGCCTAAAATGGCATTTCTCCCCAGAAGGTAATAGTCCATAAGTACATGTAAATGCAGGGGTGGCCGACGGTAGCTCTCCAGATGCTTTTTGCCTACAACTACCATCAGCCCCAGCCATCAGCCATGCTGGCTGGGGTTGATGGGAGTTGTAGGCAAAAAAAACATCTGGAGACCTACCGTTGTCCACCCCTGATGTAGGGTAAACAACATCAAGAAGATGATATTGGATTTTTACCTCACCCTCCACTATGAATCTCAGAGCAACCTACAATCTCCTTTACCCCTCCTCCCCCACAACAGACACACTGTGAGGTGGGTGGGGGCTGAGAGAGTTCTCCCAGAAGCTGTCCTTTCAAGGACAACCTCTGCCAGAGCTATGGCTGACCCAAGGCCATTCCAGCAGCTGCAAGTGGAGGAGTGAGGAATCAAACCCGGTTCTCCCAGAGAAGAGAGCTCTGGCTGACCCAAGGCCATTCAGCAGCTGCAAGTGGAGGAGTGGGGAATCAAACCTGGTTCTCCCAGATAAGAGAGCTATGGCTAACCCAAGGCCATTCCAGCAGCTGCAAACTGGAGGAGTGGGGGAATCCAACCCGGTTCTCCCAGATAAGAGAGCTCTGGCTGACCCAAGGCCATTCCAGCAGCTGCAAGTGGAGGAGTGGGGAATCAAACTCGGTTCTCCCAGATAAGAGACCTCTGGCTGACCCAAGGCCATTCCAGCAGGTGCAAATGGAGGAGGGGGGGAATCAAACCCAGTTCTCCCAGATAAGAGAGCACTTTAATGGTTTTAGTGATTTTATGTTTGCAATCATAGTATACTATGATTTGATGGAAGCCGCCCAGAGCCTGTCTCGGCGGGGAGGGTGGGGTATAAACCAAATTAAACATAAACATAACATGGGCTTAAAATAAAAAGATGATGAAGAAGATGATGATATTGGATTTATATCCCACCCTTCATTCTGAATCTCAGAGTGGTCACAATCTCCTTTATCTTCCTCCCCCACAACAGACACCCTGTGAGTTAGGGTGGGGCCGAGAGGGCTCTCACAGCAGCTGCCCTTTCAAGGGACAGAGGCTCAGAGCGGTCCCAATCTCCTTTCCCTTCCTCCCCCACAACAGACACCCTGTGAGGTGGGTGGGGCTGAGAGGGCTCTCCCAGAAGCTGCCCTTTCAAGGACAGAGGCTCAGAGTGGCCTACAATCTCCTTTCCCTTCCTCCCCCACAACAGACACCCTGTGAGGTGGGGTGGGGCTGAGAGAGCTCTCCCAGAAGCTGTCCTTTCAAGGACAACTCTGCCAGAGCTCTGGCTGACCCAAGGCCGTTCCAGCCGGTGCAAGTGGAGGAGTGGGGAATCAAGCCCGGTTCTCCCAGATAAGAGTCCACGCACTTCACCACTGCACCGAACTGGCTCTCAGGTCCTCCACTTTCCCCCTCGCCCCTCTCTGTCCATTCCTTTGTCCTACAGATGTTATCAAGCTCATGGGGACCATCCCCCACAGTAGGAGGAGAGGAGCCCACCTGGGCCAGAATCGCCACAGCTCCCTCCAAGTCTGCCTGGGTGCTGCACGGGCTGAAGATCAGCGACGTCCAGGTGACTGAGATCGAATCCCGGAAGACCGTCTTCAGGGCAGGTACCTGCTTCTCCCTCCCTTTTGCCTTGCCCCCGAGGGCCCCACCCTCCAACGGGGCAGAGATCTGTTGGGTCCTGACGCCTCCTGTTTCCATTCCTTTTGCACCCTGTTGGGAGATTCCACCCCTCTTTCTGCTCAGAAGAGGAGATTCCTGTTTATTTTGGTCTAGGAACGTTGGAGTGATTTATTTTATTGTAATTGCTGAGCAGTCGGGTTAGAACGGATAAAAGGATGTGCTTCTTCACCCAAAAGGGTGATTAACACCTGGAATTCACTGCCACAGGAGGTGGCGGCTACAAGCATAGCCAGCTTCAAGAGGGGATTGGATGAACATCTGGAACAGAGGTCCATCAGTAGCTATTAGCCACAGCGTAATGTTGGAACTCTCTGTCTGGGGCAGTGATACTTTGTATTTTTGGTGGGGGACACAGTAGGAGGGGTTTCTAGTGTCCTGGCCCCACTGGTGGAACTCCTGATGGCCCGTAGGTTACGGCCACTGTGTGACAGTGTTGGATGCTTAAAGGGTTGGAACGCTTTCCCCTGTGAAGAAAGGTTAAAACGCTTGGGACTCTTCAGCTCGGAGAAATATCGACTGAGGGATGATACGATAGAGGTTTGCAAGATTATGCATGGGATAGCGAAGGTAGAGAAAGAAGTCCTTTTCTCCCTTTCTCACAATACAAGAACTCATAGGCACTCCATGAAATTGCTAAGCAGTTGGGTTAGAATGGATGAAAGGAAGTCCTTCTTCACCCATGAGTGATTAACACGTGGAATTGCCACAGAGATGGTGGCAGCTACAAGGATAGCCAGCTTCAAGAGGGGATTGGATCAACATATGAAGCAGAGGTCCATCAGTGGCTATTAGCCACAGCGTATCATTGGAACTCTCTGTCTGGGGCAGTGATGCTCTGTATTCTTGGTGCTTGGGGGGGGGGGGCACAGTGGGAGGGCTTCTAGTGTCCTGGCCCCGCTGATGGACCTCCTGATGGCACCTGGGGGTTTTGGGGCCACTGCGTGACACAGAATGTTGGACTGGATGGGTCATTGGCCTGATCCAACATGGCTTCTCTTATGTTCTTATGTCTGGGGGCAGTGATGCTCTGTATTCTTGGTGCTTGGGGGGGAGCACAGTGGGAGGGCTTCTAGTGTCCTGGCCCCAATGGTGGACCTCCTGATGGCACTTGGGGTTTTTTTGGCCACTGAGTGTCACAGAATGTTGGACTGGAGGAGCCATTGGCGTGATCCAACATGGCTTCTCTTATGTTCTTATGTCTGGGGCAGTGATGCTCTGTATTCTTGGTGCTTGGGGGGTGCACAGTGGGAAGGCTTCTAGTGTCCTGGCCCCCACTGGTGGACCTCCTGATGGCACTTGGGGGTTTTTTTTGGCCACTGTGTGACACAGAGTGTGGACTGGATGGGCCATTGGAAAATATTATTTATTTATTACTTCAGACTTTTTATCCCACCCTCTCCGCAAGCGGATCCAGTGCAGCTAACCATCAGTCGAAACATCTACAATTTTAAACACGATGAAAACAACGTAAAAAACAATTTACGGTGCTGTTTAACCAGCATAGGTGGGCTCTTTCTTTCTTCTGACGGCGATCCTGGAACGATCGTAGCTCCTCAGCAGCGCTGGGGCGGCAGCCCTCTCCCGTTAGGTGTCGCAGGCCTGTCGGAATAGCTCAGTCTTGCAGGCCCTGCGGAATTGAGAACGGCCCCTCCGGGAGGGCATTCTGCATTTCAGGTGCTGCCACTTAGAAGGCCCCCGGTCCGTGGAGAACACGGCCTCCCTTGGTCCGGGGATAGACAGTAGGTTTTGTGTCCCTGAACACAGTGCTCTCTGGGGAACATGCGGAGAAAAGTGGTCCCATAGATAGGCAGTCCCATAGATATGTGAAGAAGGGAGTAATGATGAGTTGGAAGGGCAAAACTTTTCCTCAGTGCAGAGCTTGCTGGGCTCTGCTGGGAGATGTGTGTCCCCCCCCCCGCATTCCCCCCTGTGGTCTCTCCCCACAAGCCTCCACCAGCCACGACGAGCTGTCCGCTCTGGAGTTCGTGGACCGAGCCACGGCGCTGGCCTGCAGCACCACGGGGCACCTCTTCCTCGCAGACGTCAGGCAGCCCCAGGGCCCTCTTGGGAGTGGCGGAGGAGCCGCACGTCGCCTTGGCAACGGGAGGGGGAAAGATGGTGTGCGGCAGTCAGGCCCGGCCCACCGGAGTCTGTCGGGAACCACCCCCAGGTCGTTTCGGCTCTCGGATGGAGGCTGCATTGTCCTTACGGACCTCCGGAATACGACGAGCCCCCTGAAAGTGGCCACGGGGTGTGCGCCCCCTTCTGGACCTCCAGCGTCAGAGTTTCTCTGCGTTTCCTTTGCTCCGCAGCTGGAGGAGTGCCTGGCTGTATCGGGTAAGATTTGCCAGCAGGCCTGTAGTGAGGGGGGGCCCAGGGAGGGGGGGGGGGAAGGAGCTCTGGCTGACCCAAGGCCATTCCAGCAGCTGCAAGGGGAGGAGTGGGGAATCCAACCCGGTTCTCCCAGATAAGAGAGCTCTGGCTGACCCAAGGCCATTCCAGCAGCTGCAAGGGGAGGAGTGGGGAATCCAACCCGGTTCTCCCAGATAAGAGAGCTCTGGCTGACCCAAGGCCATTCCAGCAGCTGAAAGTGGAGGAGTGGGGAATCAAATCCCGTTCTCCCAGATAAGAGAGCTCTGGCTGACCCAAGGCCATTCCAGCAGGTGCAAGTGGAGGAGTGGGGAATCAAATCCCGTTCTCCCAGATAAGAGAGCTCTGGCTGACCCAAGGCCATTCCAGCAGCTGCAAGTGGAGGAGTGGGGAATCAAACCCGGTTCTCCCAGATAAGAGAGCTATGGCTGACCCAAGGCCATTCCAGCAGCTGCAAGTGGAGGAGTGGGGAATCAAACCCGGTTCTCCCAGATAAGAGAGCTCTGGCTGACCCAAGGCCATTCCAGCAGCTGCAAGTGAAGGAGTGGGGAATCAAACCCGGTTCTCCCAGATAAGAGAGCTCTGGCTGACCCAAGGCCATTCCAGCAGCTGCAAGTGGAGGAGTGGGGAATCAAACCCGGTTCTCCCAGATAAGAGAGCTATGGCTGACCCAAGGCCATTCCAGCAGCTGCAAGTGGAGGAGTGGGGAATCAAACCCGGTTCTCCCAGATAAGAGAGCTATGGCTGACCCAAGGCCATTCCAGCAGCTGCAAGTGGAGGAGTGGGGAATCAAACCCGGTTCTCCCAGATAAGAGAGCTATGGCTGACCCAAGGCCATTCCAGCAGCTGCAAGTGGAGGAGGGGGGAATCAAACCCGATTCTCCCAGATAAGAGAGCTATGGCTGACCCAAGGCCATTCCAGCAGGTGCAAGTGGAGGAGTGGGGAATCAAACCCGGTTCTCCCAGATAAGAGAGCTATGGCTGACCCAAGGCCATTCCAGCAGCTGCAAGTTGAGGAGTGGGGGAATCAAACCCGGTTCTCCCAGATAAGAGATTTGCTGGCAGGCCTGTAGTGAGTGGGGGCCCAGGGAGGGTGTAGTTGTGGTTAAGTGCGTGGACTCTTGTCTGGGAGAACCGGTTTTGATTCCCCCCTCCTCCACTTGAACCTGCAGGAATGGCCTTGGGTCAGCCATACTTCTCGTAGGAGTTGTCCTTGAAAGGGCAGCCCCACCTACCTCAGAGTGTTTGTTGTGGAGGAGGAAGGTAAAGGAGATTGAGAGCTCCTCTGAATCTCTGATTCAGAGAAAAGGGCAGGGTATAAATCTGCAGTCGTCTTCTCCTCCTTCTCAGTTTGGTGTAGTCGTGAAGTGTGTGTACTTTTATCTGGGAGAACTGGGTTTTAGTCCCCACTCCTCCACTTGGCAGCTGCTGGAATGGCCTTGGTACAGCCATATCTGGGAGAACCGGGTTTCTGGGAGAACCGGGTTTGATTCCCCCACTCCTCCACTTGCAGCTGTTGGTATTGTCTTGGGTCAGCTGTAATCGAAAGGGCAGGTTCTGGGAGAGCCCTCTCAGCCCCACCCACCTCACAGGGTGTCTGTTGTGGGGGGGGGGAGAAGATAAAGGAGATTGTGACCGCTCTGAGATTCGGAGTAGAGGGCAGGATATAAATCCAATATCATCACCTTCTTTCTCTCCCCAAAGGCTTCGATGGGACCGTCTGCATCTACAGTAACCAGAGCTGGGGCCCGGCCCCCCAGGAAGACAAGCCGCTCTTTGTTCACCGAGGACACATTTTCAGCAGCGCAGAAGCAGCCGACCGTCCCGTCCTGGTGACTGCGCATTCCTGGCACCCTTCCAAGCCACGGACCCTGTTATCGGCAGCCACCGATGGGTCGCTCCACGCGTGGGACTGGTCTGAGCCTCGTAGGGCCAGCTAGCCTCTCCCTCCCCCCCCCTTTGCTGATCCCACACGCTGGCGGCTGGGAACCGCTCCGTCTTTTGCAGTTCTTTGCCAGGACCAGGAAATGACAGAAAAGATACTCTCCGTGTTACGAAACGATATCAAAATATAATTGCGATACTTTCCACGCAAGTTTCAGTAACAAATTCAGTGGCAAATACGTGGAATTCACACGCATAGCCAGCTTTAAGAGGGGATTGGATAAAAATATGGAGCAGAGGTCCATCAGTGGCTATTAGCCACAGTATGTGTGTGTGTACGTGTGGGGGGGGGTGTGGTGTGGGTGGGGGGGGGGCGTGGGGGGTGTACACACACACACACACATACGCATACACATATTGGCCACTATGTGTTGGTCTGGATGGGCCATTGCCCTAATCCAACGTGGCTTCTCTTATATTCTTATATGTTCTTAGGGGGAAGTGTTTGTGAGTTTCCTGCATTGTGCAGGGGGTTGGACTAGATGACCCTAGAGGTCCCTTCCAACTCTATGATTCTACAAAACGACCCCCCCCCCCCCCCGAGCGGTACACTGCATTTCGATTCTAGCTGAGGCCTGTGCGGGGCGGGGGGGGGGGGGCGCTACGCAGGATTTCTGCCGCAGTAAGACAGGTGGAGACTCGGAAAGAAGCAAAACTCACAGACAGCTCGGAGGTGTGTTTTTCTTTTTCTTTTTTTTTTAAGATTAATAAACTAGAATAATTTATTTGACAAAACACAGAAAATGTCACAGATACGAGGGAGGAACTGAAGAAGCAGGGTGGGGGGCCGGGAAGTCAGTACAAAGGAACCACGTTACAAAATGTACCACACTGCCTAGAGCTCTTGTGTGGGGCGGCCATTGCTGCGGAGATTCTCACTCAACTCTCTGCTGCTCTGCCCCCCTCCCCGAATACTTCTGGGACTCCGAAGCCCCCCACCACCAATACAGAAACAACACGGGGGTTCGTCAGGGAAGGATGGTACGGACGAGTGCATACCAAACACAAGCCTTCCTGTCACATTCTTGGGCGCAGAGCTGAACTTGGGGACTGGTGAGCTAACTGGGTTGAGGGGGGGGGACAGTTTGCCAAAGAGAGACTTATTTACAGCTTAATTTTCTGAGCGCCGCTGAGCCGTTCCGAGTGCTGCTGAGCTGTTCGCTTATCAAATGCTTCTATTGTATTTTAATGGTTTTATTCTATGTTGCAGTCCGCCCTGAGCCCTTACGGGGAACGGGCGGAATAGAAATAGACTAAAATAAAATAACGGGAACCTTTGGGCTCTGGGAGTCGCAAACAGGAGCTTCTGGGGTTATTCAGCTGCATAGTCCCTGGGATTCTGCACGCCCAGGGCCCCTACCGTATCGTCCGGCCCCCCCAGTGAAGAGCTGACCTCATAAGCGCTGCTCTCTATGCTCCTCCCCCACCCTCAGAAGCAAGGCAGGTGGTGACCAGGCGCGGGGCTTTTTCAGTGGTGGCCCCTGGCTGTTGGAATGCGCTCCCCCCGCACCCAAGAGATTCACCTGGCCCTGACAGAACTTTCTTTCAGGCCAGGGGTGGCCAAACTCGCTTAACATAAGAGCCACACAGAATAAACGTCAGATGTCCGAGAGCAGCAAGACATGAACATCAGATGTTCGAAGGGAGGAAGGAAAAATAGGGAGAGGTGGAAAGAAAGCAACTTTAACTTTAAATGCATTCTTCAAGTCGGCGGACGGGGGTGGCGGGGGCTTCGAGAGCCACACAATGTGTGGGAAAGATCCCGAGCCACAGTTTGGCCACCCCTGCTCCAGGCCAAACCATTCTCGCTCACCCAGGCTTTGAACGAAAGGGGCTCTTCTCTACAAAATGTGATTTTAGTTTGGAGACTGATTTTAAGCGGTCTGTGATCTCTCATGCTGCCAGTCTGAGCTGGACTTTTTAAAGCATTGGGTTTTGCTTGTACGGCGTGTATTTTGGTTAAGCCGCAACCCCTGAGTTCCAGGACAGGCGGCACAAATCTTTTCTAAATAAATTAAAATGTTATCTGTTGCAGGCGGAAGAGCGGCCAGGGCGGTTCTCCCCTCTCCCCATAGTTTGCAAGGTAGAAGAAGATGATGATGATGATATTGGCTTTAAATCCCACCCTCCACTCTGAATCTCAGAGTAGCTCATAATCTCCTTCCTTTCCTCCCCCACAACAAGCACCCTGTGAGGTGGGTGGGGCTGAGAGAGCTCCGACAGAACCCGCCCTTTCAAGGGCAGCTCTGCGAGAGCTCTGGCTGACCCAAGGCCGTTCCGGCAGCTGCAAGTGGAGGAGTGGGGAATCAAACCCGGTTCTCCCAGAGAAGAGTCCACGCACTTAACCACAACTACACCAAACTGGCTCAGTTCAAGTTGGCGAAAGCTAAGAATGGTCAGAATCCATTAGGTAAAATCCTGGAGAAGTAGAAGATGAAAGTTGGCAGGAGTGGTGTACTTAAAATAAATTGGTCAGGCCGCCCCTGGAATGTTGTGTGGAGTTCTGGAAGCCTCACTTCCAAAAGGATGTGGACGGAATGGAGTGGGGGCACAAGAGAGAGATGAGGATGACCAGGGGTCTGGAGACCAAGCCCTACACTTTCCCCCCATCAAGCTGGGGACTCATTTGACCGAACTCGGAAGGATGGAAGGCTGAGTCAACCTGGAGCCGGCTACCTGAACCCAGTTTCCACCGGGATCGAACTCAAACTTTTTGTTACGGGGTGGCTTGCCATCGCCTTCCCCGGTCATCTCCACTTTCCCCCCAGCAAGCTGGGGACTCATTTGACCCACCTCAGAAGGAGGGAAGGCTGAGTCAACCTGGAGCCGGTGACCTGAACCAGCTTCCGGTGGGATTGAACTCAGGTCGTGAGCAGAGGGCTCCAACCGCAGTACTGCAGCGTTACCGCTCAGCGCCGCGGGGCTGCCGTGTGATGCAGCAACAAAAAAGGCTAATACAGTCTTGGGGAGTATAAAAAAAAAACACACCCAGACTGCAAGGTGTTCTAGTCCCGCTGTACACTGCTTTAGTCAGGCCACCCCTGGAGCGTCGCTTCCAAAAGGAGGTGGGCAGAACGGAGCGGGTGCACAGGAGAGCGACGAGGACGATCAGGGGCCTAGAGACCAAGAAGCCCTAGGAGGGAAGGCGGAAGGACTTGGGAATGTTCAGTCTGGAGAAGAGGGAGGGGTGGGGTGAAAGGCTGTCCCTTCGAGGAGGGTGGGAGCAGCAGAGGAGAGGACTCGTAGCAATGGGTTCAAAATAAGGGTTGGAAGATATTAACTGGGTATTAGGAAACACTTTTTTTACAGGGGAGGAGAATGGAGAGAAGGGGGCTGTGAGGTGATAGGATCACCATCTTCAAGAACGTGAAGGGCTGTCCCATAGAGGAAGGGGTGGAATTGTTTTCTGTGGCCCCGGAAGGCAGGACCAGAACCGATGGGTTGAAATTAAATCAAAAGAGTTTCCGGCTCAACATTAGGAAGCACTTCCTGACTGTCAGAGCGGTTCCTCAGTGGAACAGGCTTCCTCCTCGGGAGGTGGTGGGCTCTCCTTCCTTGGAGGTTCTTCAACAGAGGCTAGATGGCCATCTGATAGCAATGAAGAGCCTGTGAATTTAGGGGGAGTTTTTTGTGAGTTCCCTGCCTCGTGCAGGGGGTTGGACTAGATGACCCTGGGGGTCCCTTCTGACTCTAGGATTCTATGTTTAGCCTGGAGAGGAGGCGGCTGAGAGGTGATAGGATCACCATCTTCAAGTCCTTGAAGGGCTGTCCTATAGAGGATGGGGTGGAATTGTTTTCTGTGGCTCCAAAAGGTAGGACCAGAACCAAGGGGTTGAAATGAAATCAGAAGAGTTTCCAGCTCAACATGAGGAAGAACTTCCTGACTGTTAGAGCGGTTCCTCAGTGGGACAGGCTTACCTCCTTGGGAGGTGGTGGGCTCTCCTTCCTTGGAGGTTTTTCAACAGAGGCTAGATGGCCATCTGACAGCAATGAAGATCCTGTGAATTTAGGGGGAGGTGTTTGTGAGTTTCGGACTAGATGACTCTGGAGGTCCCTTCCTATTCTATGATTCTATTAAGAAGAACTTCCTGACCGTTAGAGCGGTTCCTCAGTGGAACAGGCTTCCTCGGGAGGTGGTGGGCTCTACTTCCTTGGAGGTTTTTGATCAGAGGCTAGATGGCCATCTGACAGCAATGAAGATTCTATGAATTTAGGGGGAGGTATTTGTGAGTTTCCTGCATTGTGCAGGGGGTTGGACTAGATGACCATGGAGGTCCCTTCCACCTCTAGCATTCTAGGAAGAGCAGTTCAGTGGCAGAATCGGCTCCCGAGGGAGGTGGTGAACTCCCCCCTCATTGGCCGTCTTTAGGCAGCAGCTGGACAAACACTGGTCAAGGATGCTCTACATTGAGCAAAGGGTTGGACTAGATGGCCTCTATGGGACCCCTTTTAACTCTGTGATTGTATAAAACCAGCCTCTCGTCCTCTCTCCCCAGCACAGACAGTCCCAGAAGTTCCCAAGCAAAGCAGAAAGATGACTGATAGCCTGTCGCCCGTCCCAGGTTTCCAGGTCTCGGAAACGCTGCCATCGATAGTGGAGGTTCTATCGTCCTCCACGACTGCTTCTAAATTCCTTCCCGGGCCATCAGAACGAATCCTTCTAATGAAATATACACAATCTATTTGTCGTCTGTCCCGAATCCAACCGCGCGGGGCTAATGTGCCCTGCGCAAAGGTGACAACGTTTAGGCGGGCCATTTCTAGCGATGCGCATCACCCCCCCCCCCCGGGGCAGAGCATGGCCGTCACGACACACCCCTCCCACACGTACGCACACACACAACAGCACACACGCAGGTCCACAACGTGACTCACAAACCAGCATGCGCTCTTGGCACCCGGTGGCAGCAGAACTCTGGTTGGCACAGTTTGCCCAGGAGCTGGCGAAGGGCCGCCAACCTGGGCTCTCTCGGGCACTGCTTTAGAAAACAAACGACTTATACAAAAAGAGAAGCGGCCCTCGGGCACGGGCGTCGGATACTGTGAAACGAAGAGAAGGAAGTCGGCAAAGGGGGTTTGGGGAACGCTCCAGTTTATCTGTCGTTCAGCTGCGGGGAGTTTGTGCCCTCCTCGTCTTCCTCCTTCTCATCCTTCATGCCTTTGAGCCTCTGGCGAGCAAAGTCCTCAAAAACGATGTCGTCGTCGCTGGGAGGGAGAAAAACAACCAATCAGGCAGCCGTTAAAGACGTTTCCTAGGGGCAGTCCCGGAAGGAGGTAGTCAAGCTGATGCCCAACACCTCTCAAGAGCAGGGATGTCTGAAAGGTGTCTTGTGAAAGGTCTCCCCTCTTGTGCTTTGGGCAAATTCTTGGCTTGGGACCTGCCTACCTGTGGGACCGCCTTTCCCTGCATATACCCCAGAGAGCACTGCGTTCAGGGGACCTAAATCTTTTGTCCGTCCCTGGGCTGAAGGAGGCTAAACTAAGTTCGACCAGGGGCAGGGCCTTCTTGGTAGCAGCACCGACGTTATGGGATACCCTGGTTCCATAAGGCCTGTAAAACAACACTGTTTCGACACGCTTTTGAGAACTAAGGGGAGCGTGCTGTCAACCACCTAGGAAGCAGGGATATTTATATTACGATCATTGCACTTTTGTGAGACATCGACCTAGGCCATCTGCATATCTGGAAACTATGAGAAACCACGAAGAACTACGGGACGCCATCCATTTATCTGTTTATCTTATACATTACATACAATGTTCCCTTTAAGCTGAGTTAGCGTGAGCTAGCTCACAGATTTTTAGCCTCTGGCTCACACATTTTCGTCCTCGCTCAGGGAAAACGGAGCAGATTAATTTATGTAGTAGCTTGCCATTTTAATGCTGGTAGCTCGCAACGTTGATGCCAGTAGCTCAAAAAGCAGAATTTTTGCTCCCAAGCCTCTGCAGTTTAGAGGGAACACCAATTGCAAGTCAGCAGATTTTAGATATTGTGGTTTTAATAACTGCTTAACGTTTTGTACCAATACTGTTTTATGATAGATTACTGTATTTTACTGACAAGCACACGAAAGCTGACATTCTCAATGAAACTTGGTCTTAAAGGGGCCACTGGACTGAGTCAACCTGGAGCCAGCTACCTGAAAACCCAGCTTCCGCCGGGGATCGAACTCAGGTCGTGAGCAGAGCTTAGGACTGCAGTACTGCAGCTTTAACACTCTGCGCCACACCCGTAAAAAGTCTCCCGTGAAAACACTGTGAAAGCAACGTCACCCCAGAGTCGGAAATGACTGGTGCATTCACAGGGGACCTTTCCTTTCTTTTCTTTGGGAGCTCAGTAATGAGGGCAGGTCTGCAGACAGAGAAAACCGAGGCCTCTCGCAGCATTCACTCAACTCACTTAAAAGGTCTGGACGCAAGGAACCCGACACAGAAGGGAGCGCGGGGGCTTAAAGACACGGGGAAAGCACCGTCTTACTTGGGGTCTCCTGCGCGGCCACGCACGCGGACAAAGCCAGCGAGGGGGGAGCATGCAAAGAGGGAAGGGGGGGAGAGAAGAAAGAGGCATTCCGTGCGTTAAAAGGTTAGGCACGAGAAGCGTTCGAAGAGCAGAAAATGGCACGCGTCGAGGCAAGCGATGGATGAGTTAGTTGGCTAGCGAGTCGCACGTGGACACGGAATGAAATGGGCATGACCCCACGATTCTATCCCGGCCCGCCCCCCCCACCCCAAATTTGGCTTACTTCGTATCCAGCTCTATGAGGTTTGTGTCAATGGGAACTTCGTTTTCTGGAACTGAACACAAGGAAGCGTGGGAAACGGTAAGAGCTCGTGAGAAACCGTCAATAATCAGACAACTTACCCAGTTGCTTTTTGTGAAACCCACCCCCCACCACCCCAAGACTGCAGCTTACACTGAAAACAAGGGAATTGAAAACAAATCAGCCAGTATCATCATGCCCCTGTATAAATCGATGGTGCGGTCTCATTTGGAATACTGTGTGCAGTTCTGATCGCCGCACCTCAAAAAGGATATTATAGCTTTGGAAAAAGTCCAAAAAAGGGCAACAAAAATGATTAAAGAGTTGGAACACTTTCCCTATGAAGAAAGGTTGAAACGCTTGGGGCTCTTTAGCTTGGAGAAACGTCGACTGCGGGGTGACATGAGAGAGGTTTACAAGATTATGCACGGGATGGAGAAAATAGGGATAGAAGACCTTTTCTCCCTTTCTCACAATACAAAAATTCGTGGGCATTCGATGAAATTGCTGAGCGGTCAGGTTAAAACGGATAAAAGGAAGTCCTTCACCCAAAGGGTGAACATATGGAATTCACTGCCACAGGAGGTGGTGGCGGCTACAAGCATATATATATAATTTTTTTTGGCCACTGAGTGTTGGACTGGAGGGGCCACTGGCCTGATCCAACATGGCTTCTCTTATGTTCTTATGTGACACAGAGTGTTGGACTGGAGGGGCCACTGGCCTGATCCAACATGGCTTCTCTTATGTTCTTATGTGACACAGAGTGTTGGACTGGAGGGGCCACTGGCCTGATCCAACATGGCTTCTCTTATGTTCTTATGTGACACAGAGTGTTGGACTGGAGGGGGCACTGGCCTGATCCAACATGGTTTCTCTTATGTTCTTATGTGACACAGAGTGTTGGACTGGAGGGGCCATTGGCCTGATCAAACAGGGCTTCTCTTATGTTCTTATGTGACACAGAGTGTTGGACTGGATGGGCCACTGGCCTGATCCAGCATGGCTTCTCTTATGTTCTTATGTGACACAGAGTGTTGGACTGGAGGGGGCACTGGCCTGATCCAACATGGTTTCTCTTATGTTCTTATGTGACACAGAGTGTTGGACTGGAGGGGCCATTGGCCTGATCAAACAGGGCTTCTCTTATGTTCTTATGTGACACAGAGTGTTGGACTGGATGGGCCACTGGCCTGATCCAGCATGGCTTCTCTTATGTTCTTATGTGACACAGAGTGTTGGACTGGAGGGGCCACTGGCCTGATCCAACATGGCTTCTCTTATGTTCTTATGTGACACAGAGTGTTGGACTGGATGGGCCACTGGCCTGATCCAGCATGGCTTCTCTTATGTTCTTATGTGACACAGAGTGTTGGACTGGATGGGCCACTGGCCTGATCCAGCATGGCTTCTCTTATGTTCTTATGTGACACAGAGTGTTGGACTGGATGGGCCACTGGCCTGATCCAGCATGGCTTCTCTTATGTTCTTATGTGACACAGAGTGTTGGACTGGAGGGGCCACTGGCCTGATCCAACAGGGCTTCTCTTATGTTCTTTTGTGACACAGAGTGTTGGACTGGAGGGGCCACTGGCCTGATCCAACATGGCTTCTCTTATGTTCTTATGTGACACAGAGTGTTGGACTGGAGGGGCCACTGGCCTGATCCAACAGGGCTTCTCTTATGTTCTTATGTGACACAGAGTGTTGGACTGGAGGAGCCACTGGCCTGATCCAACAGGGCTTCTCTTATGTTCTTATGTGACACAGAGTGTTGGACTGGAGGGGCCACTGGCCTGATCCAACAGGGCTTCTCTTATGTTCTTATGTGACACAGAGTGTTGGACTGGAGGGGCCACTGGCCTGATCCAACAGGGCTTCTCTTGTGTTCTTATGTCTGGGGCAGTGATGCTCTGTATTCTTGGTGCTTGTGGGGGGACAACAGTGGGATGGCTTCTAGTGTCCTGGCCCTACTGATGGACCTCCTGATGGCACCTGGGTTTTGGCCACTGTGTGACACAGAGTGTTGGACTGGAGGGGCCACTGGCCTGATCCAGCAGGGCTTCTCTTATGTTCTTATGTGACACAGAGTGTTGGACTGGAGGGGCCACTGGCCTGATCCAACATGGCTTCTCTTATGTTCTTATGTTAACGTTCTTACTTTGCTAACAAGTTGGTGGGGGGAGGAAGAGAGAGAATCTGAGGAACCAATTCATCTACATTACAGGAAAATGACTTGCCGGCATTTAAATCGTGTCTTGAGATTATAAAATCAATGAACAGGGACCGGAGACTTTGAAATGCCTCTGAACTCTTCCCAGATGTTAATACCCTCAGATCAATTTTTGCCATTTCGGCAATTTTCCAGCGTGCAGCGATCCAATATGTCGATGCCACGGTTTTGTTTCTTGGCCACTCACTCACTGTTGACATCTTTGCTGGAGTTAATAAATTCTATTCTGAGTCAAAAGGTTCATTTCCATGAGGCACCTTCTGAATATCCAAGACAAACCATTCAAGGCAGGAGTTTGGTGAAACTGAAGGCAGGTATGCCTTTGGAAATGTTTTTGGAAGTGCTATATGTCCTCGGTTTAATGACAAGAATCTCATATTTTTGGCCATTCCCATTCTAAAGGAAGAAAGGCGGGATCTCGCTGAAGGCAGCTCAGACAAAGATCCAGGAGATCTGGATTTGAATCACCACTTTGCCATGGAAGCCTGATGGGAGACTCCGGCCAGTCACAGATGCTTAGTCTAACCTACCTCACAAGGATGTTGTAAAGGTAAAATGGAGGACAGGAGAATGACGTCAGCCACTTTTAGTTGCCATTGAAGCAAAAGGCAAAGTATAAATGAACATTGAGTAGCGCCTGCTGGATGAGGCCAGTGAGGGTCCATCTAGTCCAGCCTCCTGTCTCACACAGTGGCCAGCCAGTTCCTCTGGAGGGTCAACAATGGGGCAGAGAGGCCGAGGCCTTCCCCTGAGAAGGACATCAGAAGAGCCCTGCTGGGTCAGACCAGGGAGGGTCCATCTAGTCCAGCCTCCTGTCTCACACAGTGGCCAGCCAGTTCCTCTGGAGGGCCAACAACAGGGCAGAGAGGCCGAGGCCTTCCCCTGAGAAGAACACCAGAAGAGCCCTGCTGGATCAGACCTGGGAGGGTCCATCTAGTCCAGCATCCCATCTCACACAGTGGCCAACCAGTTCCTCTGGAGGGCCAACAACAGGGCAGAGAGGTTGAGGCCTTCCCCTGAGAAGAACATCAGAAGAGCCCTGCTGGGTCAGACCAGGGAGGGTCCATCTAGTCCAGCCTCCTGTCTCACACAGTGGCCAACCAGTTCCTCTGGAGGGCCAACAACAGGGCAGAGAGGTTGAGGCCTTCCCCTGAGAAGAACATCAGAAGAGCCCTGCTGGGTCAGACCAGGGAGGCTCCATCTAGTCCAGCCTCCTGCCTCACACAGGGGCCAGCCAGTTCCTCTGGAGGGCCAACAACAGGGCAGAGAGGCCGAGGCCTTCCTTTGAGAAGAACATCAGAAGAGCCCTGCTGGGTCAGACCACGGAGGGTCCATCTAGTCCAGCCTCCTTTCTCACACAGTGGCCAGACAGTTCCTCTGTAGGGCCAGCAACAGGGTAGAGAGACTGAGGCCTTCCTTTGAGAAGAACCTCAGAAGAGCCCTGCTGGATCAGACCAGGGAAGGTCCATCTAGTCCAGCCTCCTGCCTCACACAGTGGCCAACCAGTTCCTCTGGAGGGCCAACAACAGGGCAGAGAGGCTGAGGCCTTTCCCTAAGAAGAACCTCAGAAGAGCCCTGCTGGATCAGACCAGGGAGAGTCCGCCTAGTCCAACATCCTGCCTCGCACAGTGGCCAACCAGTTCCTCTGGAGGAGCAGCAACAGGGCAGAGAGGCTGAGGCCTTCCCCTGAGAAGAACCTCAGAAGAGCCCTGCTGGATCAGACCACGGAGGGTCGATCTAGTCCAGCCTCCTGCCTCACACAGTGGCCAACCTTCACCCCCCCATGTGGAAGGGACAGCAGAGCTCACCATCTCTGTGTAAAGGTTCCTCCTTCGGCTTCGGGTGCATAAGGGTGAAAGGCAATTCCACGGCCACGTCGCTGGAAAGAGAAACAGAGAGTGAGCCCCTGGTTGAGAGGCGACATCACTGAACACGCAGTGTGCCCTTTTCTGCGCTTTGGACAATCGGCGCTTCCTGCTCTTCCTGATGCAGCCCCCTCCCCCTAGATCCGGAGCCCAGACGCTGCAGGTTGCCTAAACACAGGCCTCATTTTGGGCAGGAGCTCACAAGAGCGCAGCTCGGGAACCTCAACATTTTATTGTGCTCTATCTTTCTTCCAGAGAGCCAGTTTGGTGTAGCGGTTAGGCGTGCGGACTCTTATCTGGGAGAACCGGGTTTGATTCCCCACTCCTCCCCTTGCAGCTGCTGGAATGGCCTTGGGTCAGTCATAGCTCTCGCAGAGTTGTCCTTGAAAGGGCAGCTGCTGTGAAAGCTCTCTCAGCCCCACCCAGCTCACAGGGTGTCTGTTGTGGGGCAGGAAGGTAAAGGAGATTATAGGCTGCTCTGAGACTCTGTCCTTGAAAGGGCAGCTCCTGGGAGCGCTCTCTCAGCCCCAGCCACCTCACAAGGTGTCTGTTGTGGGGGAGGAAGAGAAAGGAGATTGTAGGCCGCTCTGAGCCTCTGTCCTTGAAAGGGCAGCTTCTGGGAGAGCTCTCTCAGCCCCACCCACCTCACAGGGTGTCTGTTGGGGAGAAAGGAGATAAAGGAGATTGTGAGCTGCTCTGAGACTGAGATTCGGAGTGGAGGGCGGGATATAAATCCAATATTATCATCATCTTACCCCCCCCCCCCAAAAAAAAACTATATACTTGTTTCTGGACTCTCTTGTTCAATTTTGCTGAACTCTTAAGGTTCAACAAACTTTCTAATATTCTCCTCCACAAAAAAAGGGGAAAGAACCAAAACATCTCAAGCAGACAGGTGGAAATCTTCATCGGGCCGCTATGGCCACATAGGAAAACATCCTATAAAAAGTATGAGGGGAGTCAGGTTTTACGATGACGCTTCTAATCCAAGAAGCATTTTAAGGGAGACGCTGAGCTGATACAATTTAGTCCACCTTCCGGTGGTATCAGAGGTGTGTGACACATGCAAATGAGTTGTGCTAATGAGCTCCAACACCTCTTTGTGTACAAAATGTAAAGAAAGGTAAAAGTCGTCTCCTGTGCAAGCACCAGTCATTTCTGATTCTAGGGTGACGTCGCATCATGGCGATATCATGGCAGACTTTTTACGGGGTGGTTTGCCACTGCCTTCCCCAGTCCTCTACACTTTCCCCCCAGCAAGCTGGGGACTCATCTGATCGACCTCAGAAGGATGGAAGGCTGAGTCAACCTTGGGCCGGCTACCTGAAAACCCAGCTTCCGCCGGGATCGAACTCAGGTGGCGAGCAGAGCTTAGGACTGCAGTACTGCAGCTTTAACACTCTGCGCCACGGGGCTCTTATTCCTACAAAACGACCCCGCCTAAACAACTGTTTCCCTGCTGCATGTCCACACATTCAAGTCGATCCTTTTTGGAGTTTTGCGGTGGTCTGAAAACGATGCACCGGCTCATCTCTGCCAGCAGGGGGAGGCATTGCATGGACTCTCGCTGAATATCCGGTAGAAATGCAGGCGCTATGGGTGGAGGGGCGTAGGGAGGTCTGTTAGCATACTGGGTCACCCTGAACTGAGAGTCTGAGTAACTAAATGCAGCTGCTCATTCATTTGCATGATGGAAAAGGATGAATCGAAGCTGGGAGACAAGCCCTCAGTGAGGTCTGGAGCATTTCAGCCCTTGCAAGCTGGAGGAACGGCTCCATGCTGGAGATGGAGGAAGCTGCGTTCCGGATGCCTTTATGGATGGGAAGAAAAGACCCCGGCTGGTGGAAGCCATGAAGAGGGGTGGGGAATCAAAGCATGCAGAAGGAACATCAGAAGAGCCCTGCTGGATCAGACCAGGGAGGGTCCACCTAGTCCAGCCTCCTGTCTCACACAGGGCCAGCCAGTTCCTCTGGAGGGCCAACAACAGGGCAGAGGCTGAGGCCTTCCCCTGAGAAGAACATCAGAAGCGCCCGGCTGGATCAAACCAGGGAGGGTCCATCTAGTCCAGCCTCCTGTCTCACACAGTGGCCAGCCAGTTCCTCTGGAGGGCCAACAACAGGGCAGAGAGGCCGAGGCCTTCCCCTGAGAAGAACTCCAGAAGAGCCCTGCTGGATCTCTTCCTTCCGAGTTTGGTAAAATGAGTACTCAGCTTGCTGGGGGGAAAGTGTAGATGACTGGGGAAGGCAATAGCAGAAACAAAAAGTCTGATCCCAGCAGAAGCTGGGTTCAGGTACCTGGCTCAAGGTTGACTCAGCCTTCCATCCTTCCGAGGTTGGTGAAATGAGTACCCAGCTTGCTGGGGGGAAAGCGTAGATTACTGGGAAAGGCAATGGCAAACCCCCCCATAAAAGGCTGTCATGGAAACGTGAAAGCAACGTCACTCCAGAGTCGGAAACGACTGGTGCTTGCACAGGGGACCTTTCCCTTTTCCTTTCCTCATGTTCATCTCCTTAGTTTTACGCCAGTTTGGTGCAGTGTGCGCAGACTCTTAGCTGGGAGAGCCAGGTTTGATTCCCCACTCCTCCACTTGCAGCTGCTGGAATGGCCTTGGGTGAGCCATAGCTCTCGCAGAGCTGTCCTTGAAAGGGCAGTTTCTGTCAGAGCTCTCCCAGACCCACCCGCCTCACAGGGTGTCTGTTGTGGGGGAGGAAGATAAAGGAGATCGTGAGCCGCTCTGAGACTCTGAGATTCAGAGTGGAAGGCGGGATATCAATCCAATATCATCATCTTCTCTTCAGAACTGAAAATTACCAGACTCTTCAGCCTGTCCTCACCTAAGAGAGGTGCGCCAACCAATGTTCCCTCTAAGCTGTGGAGTCTTGTGAGCAAAAATCCCACTTGGTGAGTGACGGGCATTAAAGTTGTGAGCTCCTGCATCAATTAGCGTGCTCTGGGGCCGGTTTTCCCTGAGCTGAGACAAAAATGGATGAGCTAGGGGCTAAAAAACTGAGCTGGCTCACACTAACTCAGCTTAGAGGGAACACTGTCCCCCGCCCCCCAAGAACACCCCACACCATAAACCAAGGCCTGTGAGGGGAAGGGGAGGAGGTCTTGTGAAAGGAGGAGGAGCCAGAAGATATGCCACTCCCTCCCTCCCTTTCTTCCTCCCTCCCTATCTTCCTCCTCCTTTTCTTCCGCCCTCCCTCTCTTCCTCCCTTTCTTTCTTTCTTACTTTCTTTCTTTCTTTCTCCCTATCTTCCTCCCTTCCTTCCTCCCTTCCTTCCTCCCTCTCTCCCTCCCTCCCTCCTTTTTCCTTCCTCCCTATCTTCCTCCCTCCCTCCCTTTCTTTCTTCCTCCCTCCCTCCCTATATTCTTCCCTATCTTCCTTCCTTCCCTATCTTCCTCCCTCCCTCCTCATCTTCCTTCCTTCCTCCCTATCTTCCTTCCTTCCTCCCTCCCCATCTTCCTCCCTCCCTCCCTCCTCCATATCTTCCTTCCTTCCCTCTTTCTCTTCCTTCCTTCCTCCCTCTCCATCTTCCTTCCTCCCTCCCTCACTATATTCTTCCCTATCTTCCTTCCTTCCCTATCTTCCTCCCTCCCTCCTCATCTTCCTTCCTTCCTCCCTATCTTCCTTCCTTCCTCCCTCCCCATCTTCCTCCCTCCCTCCTCATCTTCCTTCCTCCCTCTTTCTCTTCCTTCCTTCCTCCCTCTCCATCTTCCTTCCTTCCTCCCTCACTATCTTCCTTCCTTCCTTCCTTCCTTCCTTCCTTCCTTCCTTCCTTCCTTCCTTCCTTCCTTCCTTCCTTCCTTCCTTCCTTCCTATCTTCCTTCCTCCCTATCTTCCTTCCTGCCTTTCTTCCTCCCTCTCTCCCTCCATATCTTCATTCCTTCCTCCCTTCCTTCCCTCCCTCCTACATCTGATGTTCATGTCTTGCAGCTCTCAAACATCTGACATTTATTCTTCGTGGCTCTCGCATTACGCAAGTTTGGCCACCCCCGGTATATGGTGATTTGACGGGAGAATGATGCACCCGCAGAGACCCTCCCCACCCAAGAGCACGTTTGGTGAAGGAAAGAGCAAAGGAGACGGCGCCAAAGAAAAATGTGATGGCTGGCGGGAGGTGAATGGGATGCGGGAGGGAAGTGCGGGGTCGGGGGCAGGAGCATGCTGGGAGGGGAGAGGCTGTGCCACACCCGGCGGCGGCGAGAGCGTTACCTGGACGCGAGGTCTCCCAGCAGGCTGGCATTACCAAAGGAGACGAGAGGATTAGTTACAGCTTGCAAGGGGGATGCTTTGAGGGTCGGCGGGCCTCAAGACCCGGATCCGGCCTCAGGCTCCTGGAGCCAGCACACCCAACCCACCACCTGCCCACCAGACACAGGCAGCAGTGCCAGGGCACCCCACATCTCCTGCCAACCTCATAGAATCAGAGAGCCGGAAGGGACCCCCCAGAGTCATCTAGTCCAACCCCCTGCACAAGGCAGGAAACTCACAAACACCTCCCCCTAATTTCACAGGATCCCCATTGCTGTCAGATGTCCATCTAGCCTCTGTTAACAGGAAGGAGAGCCCACCACCTACAGAGGAGGAAGCCTGTTCCACTGAGGAACTGCTCTAAGTGTCAGGAATCCTAGAGCTCAAAGGGACACGCCAGGGTCATCTAGTCCAACCCCCTGCACAATGCAGGAAACTCACAAACACCTCCCCCTAAATTCACAGGATCCGCATTGCTGTCAGATGGCCCTCTAGCTTCTGTTGAAAAGCTTCCAAGGAAGGCGAGCCCACCACCTCCTGAGTTGGAAGGGACACCCCAGGGTCATCTAATCCAACCCCCTGCACAAGGCAGCAAACTCACAAACACCTCCCCCTAAATTCACAGGATCCGCATTGCTGTCAGATGGCCCTCTAGCCTCTGTTAAAAGGAGAGCCCACCACCTACAGAGGAGGAAGCCTGTTCCACTGAGGAACTGCTCTAAGTGTCAGGAATCCTAGAGCTCGAAGGGACCTCTAGGGTCATCTAGTCCAACCCCCTGCACAATGCAGGAAACTCACAAACACCTCCCCCTAAATTCACAGGATCCGCATTGCTGTCAGATGGCCATCTAGCCTCTGTTTCAAAACCTCCAAGGAAGGAGAGCCCACCACCTCCCAAGGAGGAAGCCTGTTCCACTGAGGAATCGCTCTAACAGTCAGGAAGTTCTTCCTAATATTGAGCTGGAAACTCCTCTGATTTAATTTCAACCCGTTGGTTCTGGTCCAGCCTTCTGGGGCCACAGAAAACAAGTCCACCCCATCCTCTCTACGACAGCCCTTCATGTACAGAGCCTGCTTCAGCGGAGAGGGCGGGATATAAATAAAATAAAATAAAGACGGTGATCCTATCCCCTCTCAGCCGCCTCCACTCCAGGCTAAACATGCCCAGCTCCTTCAGTCTTTCCTCATAAGACTTGGTCTCCAGACCCCTCATCCTCTAGAGGACAGCCCTTCAAGGACTTGAAGATGGTGATCCTATCACCTCTCACCCGCCTCCTCCCCAGGCTAAACATGCCCAGCTCCTTCAACCTTTCCTCATAGGACTTGGTCTCCAGACCCCTCATCCTCTATAGGACAGCCCTTCAAGGACTTGAAGATGGTGATCCTATCACCTCTCAGCCGCCTCCTCCCCAGGCTAAACATCCCCAGCTCCTTCAGCCTTTCCTCATAGGACTTGGTCTCCAGATTGCTACCCAGGGATGGCAGCGGAAGCTTCCCAGCAACCCAAGGCTCCATTTGTAGGGCATGGAAGGGTACTTACCCTCCCCGGGATACCACCAGCTTCACTTTCACTTTGTATGAAACGATGATGCCCAAGATCTCCTTGTTGGTGCCATCTCGCAGCCTGAAAGGAAAGAGCGAGAGAAAGGAACGTGAGAAACAGTGAGAGCAGAAGCTGCCTGGGGGATCATAGGATCCTAGAGTCGGAAGGGACCTCCAGGGTCATCTAGTCCAACCCCTTCACAATGCAGGAAACTCACAAACGCCTCCCCCTAAATACACATGATCCTCATTGCTGTCAGGTGGCCCTCTAGCCTCTTTTGAAAAACCTCCAAGGAAGGAGAGCCCACCACCTCCTGAGTTGGAGGGGACCTCCAGGGTCATCTAGTCCAACCCCCTGCACAATGCAGGAAACTCACAAACGCCTCCCCCTAAACTCACAGCATTCACACTGCTGTCAGATGGCCCTCCAGCCTCTGTTGAGAAGCCTCCAAGGAAGGAGAGCCCACCACCTCCCAAGGAGGACCACTCCAACGGTCAGGAAGTTCTTCCTAATGTTGAGCCGGAAACTCTTTTGATTTAATTTCAACCCGTTGGTTCTGGTCCTGCCTTCCAGGGCCACAGAAAACAATTCCACACCATCCTCCATAGGACAGCCCTTCAAGTCCTTGAAGCCCTTTAAGTACTCCCTTCCTTCCCCACTCCAGGTCTATTTCAATGCCTGGAACAGCAGTCAAGCGCCGTGCTCCCGGGCTATCTAAAGGTGCCCCCCGGCGATCAGCTGTCAGTGCCGGGGCAGGCCAGTAGCAGCAGGAAGGACCAGCGTCCTGAAAGGGTGCTGCCGCTGCTGCCTCCTCCCCAGTTCCTTCCCATCCAGGAAGTGAGGAGGCAGCAGCGGCAGCGCCCTTTCAGGACGCTGGTCCTTCCTGCTGCTACTGGCCTGCCCCGGCACTGACAGACAGTGAGCACGCCACCTGCCGGTTTCACCTGCCTATCAGCTGATCGGCGGGGGGCGCCTTTAGATAGCCCGGGAGCATGGCTCTTGACTGCTGTTCTGGGCACTGAAATAGAAGAAGAAGAAGAAGAAGAAGAAGAAGAAGAAGAAGAAGAAGACTGCAGATTTATACCCCACCCTTCTCTCTGAATCAGAGACTCAGAGCGGCTCACAGTCTCCTTTCCCTTCCTCCCCCACAACAGACACCCTGTGAGGTAGGTGGGGCTGAGAGGGCTCTCACAGCAGCTGCCATTTCAAGGACAATTCCTGCGAGAGCTATGGCTGGCCCAAGGCCATTCCAGCAGGTGCAGGTGGAGGAGTGGGGAATCAAACCCTGTTCTTCCAGATAAGAGTCAGCACACTTAACTGCTACGCCAAACTGGGTCTTTTGCCCCATGCTTACTCCCCCACAACAGACACCCTGTTAGATGGGTGGGCCTGAGAGAAGAAGAAGACTGCAGATTTATACCTTGCCCTTCTCTCTGAATCAGAGTCTCAGAGCGGCTCTCAATCTCCTTTACCTTCCCCTCCCCACAACAGACACCCTGTGAGGTAGATGAAGATATTGGATTTATATTCCACCCTCCAGTCCGAAGAGTCTCAGAGCAGCTCACAATCTCCTTTCCCTTCCTCCCCCACAACAGACACCCTGTGAGGCGGGTAGGGCTGAGAGGCTCTCACAGCAGCTGCCCTTTCAAGGACAACCTCTGCCAGAGCTATGGCTGACCCAAGGCCATTCCAGCAGCTGCAAGTGGGGGAGTGGGGAATCAAATCCGGTTCTTCCATATAAGAGTCTGTGCTCTTCACCACTACACCAAACTGGCTCTCACAGCAGCTGCCCTTTCAGGGACAACCTCTGCCAGAGCTCTGGTGACCCAAGGCCATTCCAGCAGGTGCAAGGGGAGGAGTGGGGAATCCAACCCGGTTCTCCCAGATAAGAGAGCTCTGGCTGACCCAGGCCATTCCAGCAGCTGCATGTGGAGGAGTGGGGAATCAAACCCGGTTCTCCCAGATAAGAGAGCTCTGGCTGACCCAAGGCCATTCCAGCAGGTGCAAGTGGAGGAGTGGGGAATCAAACCCGGTTCTCCTAGATAAGAGTCTGCACACTTAACCACTACACCAAACTGGCTACACCAGACCAGACCTGAAGTGGGGAAAGAAGGGAGGGGGGGGCATGGGGGGAGGGGGGAAGTGCGGTGCCGCAGCGCCGCAAGGGGAGGTGCTGTAGAGGAAGGCGGCGGGTTGCGAGTCAGCCCTCGGCCAGACGTTTCATGGACGATGGCCCAACTAAGCATGCCTTTAATTGCTTTAAGTCCTTAATTATAACTCGAGGCAACCTTTGGCATGCTCCAGAGGATATTATGGCCCGTGGAGCTTCGTCTGGGATTCTATTAATAAAAACTCAACACAAAGGAAGCCCCGGAGCAAAACGCCACACTGCTGGCTCAGGCCTTGAAGTGTGGGGGAAGGGGGGCTCTGTGGGAAGGGGGGAGGGACCGACACGGCGCAAAAAGAGGCCAGTCTCTGGGGGTTCTGGGAACCACATGAGCTAAGCCAGGGGTGGCCGAAGTGAGATTCGGGAGCCACATGTGGCTTTCCCACACACATTATGTGGCTCTCGAAGTCGTCACTGCCCTGTCTGTCAGCATGGAGGACGTGTTTATCTCTTTAAATCACTTCTCCAAGCCAAGAGAGCAGGTGGCTTGGAAAATGCCTTTAAAGTTAAAATAGCTTCCTTTCCATCTCTCACCAAACTTTCCATCACCAAACTGGCTCTCACAGCAGCTGCCCTTTCAGGGACAACCTCTGCCAGAGCTATGGCTGACCCAAGGCCATTCCAGCATGTGCAGGTGGAGGAGTGGGGGAATCAAACCCGGTTCTCCCAGATAAGAGAGCTATGGCTGACCCAAGGCCATTCCAGCAGGTGCAAGTGGAGGAGTGGGGAATCAAACCCGGTTCTCCCAGATAAGAGAGCTCTGGTTGACCCAAGGTCATTCCAGCAGGTGCAGGTGGAGGAGTGGGGAATCAAACCCGCTTCTTTCAGATAAGAGAGCTATGGCTGACCCAAGGCCATTCCAGCAGCTGCAAGTGGAGGAGTGGGGAATCAAACCTGGTTCTCCCAGATAAGAGAGCTCTGGCTGACCCAAGGCCATTCCTGCAGCTGCAAGTGGAGGAGTGGGGGAATCAAACCTGGTTCTCCCAGATAAGAGAGCTCTGGCTGACCCAAGGCCATTCCAGCAGGTGCAGGTGGAGGAGTGGGGAATCAAACCCGCTTCTCCCAGATAATAGAGCTCTAGTTGACCTAAGGCCATTCCAGCAGCTGCAAGTGGAGGAATGGGGAATCAAACCTGGTTCTCCCAGATAAGAGAGCTATGGTTGACCCAAGGCCATTCCAGCAGCTGCAAGTGGAGGAGTGGGGAATCAAACCCGGTTCTCCCAGATAAGAGAGCTCTGGTTGACCCAAGGTCATTCCAGCAGGTGCAGGTGGAGGAGTGGGGAATCAAACCCGCTTCTTTCAGATAAGAGAGCTATGGCTGACCCAAGGCCATTCCAGCAGCTGCAAGTGGAGGAGTGGGGAATCAAACCTGGTTCTCCCAGATAAGAGAGCTCTGGCTGACCCAAGGCCATTCCTGCAGCTGCAAGTGGAGGAGTGGGGGAATCAAACCTGGTTCTCCCAGATAAGAGAGCTCTGGCTGACCCAAGGCCATTCCAGCAGGTGCAGGTGGAGGAGTGGGGAATCAAACCCGCTTCTCCCAGATAATAGAGCTCTGGTTGACCCAAGGCCATTCCAGCAGCTGCAAGTGGAGGAATGGGGAATCAAACCTGGTTCTCCCAGATAAGAGAGCTATGGTTGACCCAAGGCCATTCCAGCAGCTGCAAGTGGAGGAATGGGGAATCAAACCCGGTTCTCCCAGATAAGAGAGCTATGGTTGACCCAAGGCCATTCCAGCAGCTGCAAGTGGAGAATAATAATAATAATAATTAATAATAATAATATTTAATTTGTATCCCGCCCTCCCCACCGAAGCAGGTTCAGGGCAGCTGTCAGCTCCCAGATAAGAGTCTGCACACTTAACACTACACCGAACTGGCTCTCCATGTTTGATCAGGCCAATGGCCCATCCAGTCCAACACTGTGTGTCACACAGTCACCAAAAAAACCCAGGTGCCATTAGGAGGTCCATCAGTGGGGCCAGGACACTAGAAACCCTCCCACTATGCCTCCCCCCCTCAGCACCAAGAAGACAGAGCATCACTGCCCCAGACAGAGAGTTCCAACAATACACTGTGGCTAATAGCCACTGATGGACCTCTGCTCCATGTGTTGATCCAGTCCCCTCTTGAAGCTGGCTATGCTTGCAGCCACCACCACCTCCTGTGGTAGTGAATTCCACATGTTAATCACCCTTTGGTTGAAAAAGGACTTCCTTTTATCCGTTATAACCCGACTGCTCAGCAGTTTCACTGAGTGCCCACGAGTTCTCGTATTGTGAGAAAGGGAGAAAAGGACTTCTTTCTCTACCTTCTCTATCCCCTGCATAATCTTGTAAACCTCTATCATGTCACCCTTCAGTCAGTGTTTCTCCAAACTAAAGAGCCCCAAGCGTTTTAACCTTTCTTCATAGGGAAAGTGTTCCAACCCTTTAAGTATTCTAGTTGCCCTTTTCTGTACTTTTTCCAATGCTATAACATCTTTTTTGAGGTGCAGGGACCAGAATTGTACACAGTACTCCAAATGAATACGGTTAAGCAAGTTTGGCCATCCCTCAGCTAGGCAGACAAGAGCCTGCAGCAGCTACAGGGAGCACAGCTTCCCTATGGCAAAAATTACCTAATCTTTCCCTATGCTGGTTTTATAGAACTGTTACTCCCAACTTATAGCATGGTCATGTTGTAACGTGGGTACATATGTATTTTATCTTTCTGCGCCAAGGAAGTATGAAGAGTTTTAATAAAGATGTGTGTGTAGTATTTGTGCATGTCTTGCGGCTCTCAAACATCTGACATTTATTCCATGCAGCTCTTACAAGTTTGGCCACCCCTCAGCTAGGCAGACAAGAGCCTGCAATGGCTACAGGGAGAGCAGCTTCCCTTTGGCAAAAATTACCTATCCTTTCCCTATGCTGGTTTTATGGAACTGTTATTCCCAGCTTCTAGCATGGTCATGTTGTAATGTGGATACATACGTATTTTATCTTTCTGTGCCAAGGAAGCATTAAGAGTTTTAATAAAGATGTGTGTGTAGTATTTGTGCATGTCTTGCGGCTCTCAAACATCTGCCATTTATTCTATTCAGCTCCCTGTGCTACAGGGAGAGCAGCTTCCCTTTGGCAAAAATTACCTATCCTTTCCCTATGCTTGTTTTATGGAACTGTTATTCCCAGCTTCTAGCATGGTCATGATGTAACGTGGGTACATACAGTATGTATTTTATCTTTCTGTGCCAAGGAAGATGTGTGTGTTATTAAAAGATGTGTGTGTAGTATTTGTGCATGCCTTGCGGCTCTCAAACATCTGACGTTTATTCTATGCAGCTCTTACAAGCTTGGCCACCTCTCAGCTAGGCAGACAAGAGCCTGCAGCGACCACAGGGAGAGCAGCTTCCCTTTGGCAAAAATTACCTAACCTTTCCCTATGCTGGTTTTATGGGACTGTTATTCCCAGCTTCTAGCATGGTCATGTTGTAACGTGGGTACATACAGTATGTATTTTATCTTTCTGTGCCAAGGAAGCATTAAGAGTTTTAATAAAGATGTGTGTGTAGTATTTGTTCATGCCTTGCGGCTCTCAAACATCTGACGTTTATTCTATGCAGCTCTTACAAGTTTGGCCACCCCTCAGCTAGGCAGACAAGAGCTTGCAATGGCTACAGGGAGAGCAGCTTCTTTTTGGCAAAAATTACCTATCCTTTCCCTATGCTGGTTTTATGGAACTGTTATTCCCAGCTTTTAGCATGGCCATGTTGTAACGTGGGTACATACGTATTTTATCTTTCTGTGCCAAGGAAGCATTAAGAGTTTTAATAAAGGTGTGCGCGTAGTATTTGTTCATGTCTTGCGGCTCTCAAACATCTGACGTTTATTCTATGCAGCTCTTACAAGTTTGGCCACCCTTCAGCTAGGCAGACAAGAGCCTGCAGCGACTACAGGGAGGGCAGCTTCCCTTTGGCAAAAATTACCTATCCCTTTCCTATGCTGGTTTTATGGGACTGTTATTCCCAGCTTCTAGCATGGTCATGTTGTAACGTGGGTACATACAGTGTGTATTTTATCTTTCTGTGCCAAGGAAGCATTAAGAGTTTTAATAAAGATGTGCGCGTAGTATTAGTTCATGTCTTGCGGCTCTCAAACATCTGACATTTATTCTATGCAGCTTTTACAAGTGTGGCCCCCCCTCAGTTAGGCAGACAAGAGCCTTAAACGGCTACAGGGAGGGCAGCTGCCCTTTAGCGATGCCCTTAGAAGAATGCCCCCCCCCCCATTTCTGCCACTATGCATCCAGGATCCACCAATCAGCCCAGCCCTCTTCAGAGGCCCTGACGTGACAGCTGGGGAGCCACTGTTGTAGCAGGGGGGGGGGGGGGGGGGAACCTCCACTCACAGTGTGCTGGAAGCCAGATTGGTGTCCTCGTGCTTCAGCTTGCCGTCCAAGGCCAGGCCACGTTTCTCCCGGTTGCTGGCGAGGAAGGGGGTCAGCGTGTAGACCTTGCAGAACGTCGAACTCGGCGCCACCACATTGCTGGGGAAGAAGGGGACGGGTCAGTGAGCTAGCGACAGGAGGCAAATCTGAACTGTGCACCTCACCGGGAAGGGAGAGACCCCACCCGCGTTCCCCTGGACGCTTGTCATTCAGTGTGGTCATGAAACCCAAACTGGGAATTCGAGGACCCTGAGTCTTTTGTCTTATTTCTAAGGTTTTTTCACCACGAGAAGAAAAAAATTGGATTTATACCTTGCCCTACACTCTGACTCTCAGAGTCTCAAAGCCGTTCACAATCTCCTTTCCCTTCCTCCCCCACAACAGACACCCTGTGAGGTGGGTGGGGCTGAGAGAGCTCTCACAGAAGCTGCCCTTTCAAGGACAACTCCTGCAATAGCTATGGTTGATCCAAGGCCATTCCAGCAGGTGCAAGTGGAGGAGTGGGGAATCAAACCCGGTTCTTCCAGATTAGAGAGCTCTGGCTGACCCAAGGCCATTCCAGCAGGTGCAAGTGGAGGAGTGGGGAATCACACCCGGTTCTTCCAGATAATAATAATATAATAATAAATTTTTATTTCTATCCCGCCCTCCCCACCTAGCGGGATAAGAGTCCGCACACTTAACCACTACACCCAACTAGAAGAAGAAGAAGATCATGATGATACTGGATTTATACCCTGCCCTTCACTCAGAATCTCAGAGCTGTTTACAATCTCCATTACCTTCCTCCCCCAAAACAGACACCCTGTGAGGTGGTTAGGCCTGAGAGAGCTCTCCCAAAAGCTGCCCTTTCAAGGACAGCTCTGCAAGAGCCATGGCGGACCCAAGGCCATTCCAGCAACTGCAAGTGGAGAAGTGGGGAATCACACCCGGTTCTTCCAGATAAGAGTCTGCACACTTAACCACTACATCAAACTGGCTTTACGATCTCCTTTACCTTCCTCCCCCCCAAAACAGACACCCTGTGAGGTGGTTGGGGCTGAGAGAGCTCTCCCAGAAGCTGCCCTTTCAAGGACAGCTCTGCAAGACCCATGGCAGACCCAAGGCCATTCCAGCAACTGCAACTGGCTTTACAATCTCCTTTACCTTCCTCCCCCCTACAACAGACCACACTGTGAGCTGGTTGGGGCTGAGAGAGCTCTCCCAGATGCTGCCTTTCAAGGACAGCTCTGCCAGAGCTCTGGCTGACCCAAGGCCATTCCAGCAGCTGCAAGTGGAGGAGTGGGGAATCAAATCCGGTTCTCCCAGATAAGAGTCCGCACACGTAACCGCTACACCAAACTGCCTCGGGGGGTCCCTTCTATGCCCAGCCGCTGTTACATCTGTCTGTGCAACATCGGTTCCCCTGCTCTCCCTCTGTTCTTTGTTCACGGGCAAAGTATTGAGTGCCAGTTCCTCGAGAGCAGTTCCCAGTGGGTTCTACTCGTGGCGTAAAAGCTGTGGCTGCTGAAGGGACGGGGCAAAAGCAATACTCACTCCGCTTCCTCCACGGCAACTGGGCACTTGTACTGGGCTGTGTTAAACAGGCAGATGTCTGCATATTGGCGTACTGGGAGCCGGAAGGAGGAGGCCGAGGGACAAAGAGAAAAGAAAGGCAGCGTTAAAGCCACGTGACGGCAGCTCTGGACGGCGGTGATGTAACGGTGCACCGTTCTTGCCCTTCTGTCCTCGGCTTTGCTCTTTTTCAGAGCAGTGAACAATTTCTGCTAAAAGCGGTACAAACCGGGCCCCGGGAACATCTCCGCTCCCAGACCTGTATGAATTATGCAGCTCCAGCCCGCAGACAGACGACAGCTGTGAACGAAATCCAAGCTCGGCGGGGCTTAATTAATTATGAAACGAACAAAAGCCGGTGTCTGAGCAAAGAAGCGGGCTCGAAAGGGAACGCCTCGCTTTCGAGCGCGGGGGGGGGGGCAGTCGAATTCATCGGTCAGGAGGGCCAGATTTGACACAGATGGGTCTACGTGGGGCTGAGCCATGCGTGTTATAAAATGTATTGCCAAGTAGTGGAGCAGAGGTCCATCAGCGGCTCTTAGCCACATATTTTGCCCACTCGGCTCTGCTTCTGCCGGTCAAAGGGAGAGACAAAGAACCCTGCAGGGGGGTGTGGAGTGAGGGCTGCCCTCACCCTGGCAGCTGGCAATAGGCCCGAGCCCCCTTCTTTAACACTTTAGTTTCACTGGGCATTGCCAGCTGCAGGGCCTGAAATATTCATTCATTTCCAATACAAAAGATGAGAAGAGCCCAGCGGTATCAGACCACTGAGGGTCCATGGAGTCCGGCGTTTTGTTGTCTCATGCAGCAGTCAAGCATTTCTTCTGGTGGTCCAACAACAGGGCACAGAGGCTGAGGATGTCCCCTGATCTTGCCTCCTGGCTGTGGGATTCAGAGGTTGACTGCCACTGAACATGGAGGTTCCCTTAAGTCACCATGGCCAGTAGCCACTGAGAGACCTCCCTTCTGGGAATCCAACCCCGTTTTAGGAGCTGTCTATGCCTGTGGCCTTTTCCACGTCCTCTGCACTTCACTGCACTTTGAGTCCGGGGGAGGGGGGGGGCAAACTCGCTTAGTGGAAGAGCCACATGGAAAAAGCATCAGATGTTTGAAAGCTGCAAGATGGATGGATGGATGGAAGAGAGGGAGGGAGGGAGAGAAGGGAGGGAAGGAAAGAAGGGAAGGAGAAAGGGAAGGAAGGGAGGGAGGGAAGGAAGGGAGGGAGGGAAGGAGGGAGGGAGGGAAGGAAGGAAGGAAGGCAGGAAGGGAGGGAGGGAGGAAAGGAGGGAGGGAGAGAAGGAAGGAAGGAAGGAAGGAAGGAAGGAAGGAAGGAAGGAAGGAAGGAAGGGAGGGAGGGAGGGAGGGAGGGAAGGAAGGAAGGCAGGAAGGAAGGAAGGAAGGGAGGGAGGGGGGAGGAGGAAGGAAGGAAGGAAGGAAGGGAAGGAAGGAAGGGAGGGAGGGAAGGAAGGAAGGCAGGGAGGGAGGGGAGGAGGGAGGGAGGGAGGGAAGAAAGGAAGGAAGGAAGTAAAGGAGGGAGGGAAGGAAGGCAGGAAGGGAGGGAGGGAGAGAGGGAAGGAAGGGAGGGAGGGAGGGGAGGAGGGAGGGAAGGAAGGAAGGAAGGAAGGAAGGAAGGAAGGAAGGAAGGAAGGAAGGAAGGAAGGAAGGAAGGGAGGGAGGGAGGGAGGGAGGGAGGGAGATGGGGAGGGAGGGAGATGGGGAGGGAAGGAGAGGTGGAAAGAAAGCAACTTTAAATTTAAATGTATTCTCCAAGCCGCCAGCTGGCTTGGAGAAGTGACTGGAAGAGAGGAATGCCTTCTCCAAGCTGGCCAATGGGGTGGTGGGGTCTTTGAGAGCCACACAGTATGTGCGAAAGAGCCACACGTGGCTCCCAAGCCTCAGTTTGGCCTCCCCCGTTCTAGTGTTTGAGGAGAGGGCAAAAAGAGTTCTCTCTGTGAGCTCCCTCCATTCCAACCTTTCAACGGCGCTGACTTTTGTCCTGAACGCCAAATCTGCGCGTTCTGCTAACTCTGACCAAGTCGCCCAGCCTCGATCCCCCTGCGTTTCCCCGTCTTCTTCTCCGAGATGGGTCAGGAGAGCTTAGCTAGAAGGTGGGCAGGTTTCCCAACTGAGGCCCCCCCCTCCGACACGGGAAGTCACGATAACGGGAAAGCGAGCGAGGGACGGGCAGCCCCTCTTACCTGAGATTTTAATCTTCTTCACTGTTTTGTTGGTGTTGTTCGTTACGTGGACGTTAACGTTGATGGGTTCTCCGTGGTAGTAAATCTGTACAAAGGACAAGGAGAAAATGTTGTGAATGACGGAATCGGGAAGGCAGGGAGGGGAGGGGGGGCATCTTGCAGAGAATAACTGGAGGCCGGAGGGACCGGAAAGCCCCTGCGGGTGGCGTCGTTTGCACAAAAGGCGGGATGACACAAGCGGTCAAGCTCAGACTCAGGAACACACGCAGCTGCCTTCTACTGAATCAGACCTTGGGTCCATCTAAGCCAGTATTGTCTGCTCGGACTGGCAACCGCTGTAGAAGGTCTTAGGCTGAGGTCTTCCCCATCACATATTCCCTTGTCCTTTTAACTGGAGGTGTGGGGGATTGAATGGGGGGCCTTCTGCATGCCAAGCAGAGCCTCCACCACTGAGCCAGGGTCTCAGGTGAAGGTCTTTCTCTCCAGGGTCTCAGGCTGAGGTCTTTCCCATCACCTCCTGCCTGGTCCCTTTAACTGGAGATGCCGAGGATTGAACCTGGGACCTTCTGCATGCCAAGCAGAGACTCTACCACTAAACCACAGCCTCACTCTACAGCATTCCAGGGTCTCAGGCTGAGGTATTCCCATCACCTCCTGCCCGGTCCTTTCCCCTGGAGATGCTGGGGATTGAACCTGGGACCTTCTGCATGCCAAGCAGATGCTCTACCACTGAGCCACTGAGGTTCTTTCCCATCCCCTCCTGCCTGGTCCTTTAAATCGGAGATGCCGGGGATTGAACCTGGGACCTTCTGCATGCCAAGCAGATGCTCTGCCCCTGAGCCACTGAGGTTCTTTCCCATCACCTCCTGCCTGGTCCTCTTAACTGGAGTTGCCGGGGATTGAACCTGGGACCTTCTGCATGCCAAGCAGAGGCTCTGCCACTGAGCCACTGAGATGCTTTCCCATCACCTCCTGCCTGGTCCCTTTAACTGGAGATGCCGGGGATTGAACCTGGGACCTTCTGCGTGCCAAGCAGAAACTCTACCACTGAACCACTGAGGTCTTTCCCATCACCTCCTGCCTGGTCCTCTTAACTGGAGTTGCCGGGGATTGAACCTGGGACCTTCTGCATGCCAAGAAGATGTTCTGCCACTGAACCACTGAGGTTCTTTCCCATCCCCTCCTGCCTGGTTCCTTTAACTGGAGATGCCGGGGATTGAACCTGGGACCTTCCGCATGCCAAGCAGAGGCTCTGCCCCTGAGCCACTGAGGTTCTTTCCCATCACCTCCTGCCTGGTCCTTTTAACTGGAGATGCTGGGTATTGAACCTGGGACCTTCTGCAGGCCAAGCAGAGGCTCTGCCCCTGAGCCACTGAGCTTCTTTCCCATCACCTCCTGCCTGGCCCTCTTAAATGGAGATGCCAGGGATTGAACCTGGGACCTTCTGCATGCCAAGCAGATGCTCTGCCACTGAGGTTCTTTCCCATCACCTCCTGCCTGGTCCCTTTAACGGAGATTCCGGGGATTGAACCTGGGACCTTCTGCATGCCAAGCAGAGGCTCTGCCTCTGAGCCACGGCCCCTTTACAGCCTCAGGAGCCCCAGAAGGGCCTGTCCTCGCAGCCAGCCAGAGTACCTCCTTGTCCAGGGATGCCTCCAGATGCAGGGGTTTGTCAGACATGAGGAACTGCCTAGTGGTCTCCGCCATGGGCTGGGGTCCTGGCCGCTCTGGTGCATACTGGACCTTGCGGATCACCAAGCGCACGGAGTTCCTGTAGGGAGCACGGAGAATTAGATTGCGGCTCGCTTGGGAGACGTCCCCCCCCCAAGGGAGGCTGGGAATTGTAGTTTCAGGGAAAGCGGAACGAAGGCTGTCTACAGAAGCTGCAGCACCTTCAGAACATACGACGTGCCCTGTGGGAAGACACCCAAGGCCAGATGTGGCTCTTCCACACATATTGCGTGGCTCTTGAAGCCCCCACTGCCTCACTGGGTGGCTTGGAGAAGGCATTTCTCTCTTTAAATCACTTCTCCAATGCCAAGCCAGCTAGTGGCTTAGAGAATGCATTTAAAGTTAATGTTGCTTTCTTTCCACCTCGCTCTCACTCCTCCCTCCCCCATTTTCCTTCCTTCCCTCCCTCCCTCCTTCCTCCCTTCCTTCCCTCCCGCCTGCTTTCAAACATCTGACATCCATGCCTTGGAGCTCTCAAACATCTCCTTCCTTCCTTCCTTCCTTCCTTCCTTCCTTCCTTCCTTCCTTCCTTCCTTCCTTCCTTCCTTCCTTCCTTCCTTCCTTCCTTCCTTCCTTCCTTCATCTGACATCCATGCCTTGGAGCTCTCAAACATCTCCCTCCTTCCTTCCTTCCATCCCTCCTTCCTTCCCTTCTTCCTTCCCTCCTTCCCTTCTTCCTTGCTGCTTCCAAACATCTGACATCCATGCCTTGGGGCTCTCAAACATTCCCCTCCTTCCTTCCTTCCTTCCTTCCTTCCTTCCTTCCTTCCTTCCTGCCTGCCTGCCTGCTTTCAAACATCTGCCATTCATGTCTTGTGGCTTTCAAATATCTGGCATTTCTTCTATGTGGCTCTTACGTTTAACAAGTCTGGCCACCCCCAACCCAGACCATAAAATATTATGCAGCATGTAATTCATAGAAAGGGGAGGGGATTTGAATCCAGCTCTCCCTGATTTTAGTCTCAAATTCTAGCACTATACCACCCAGCACAATGGTAATAGGAAATCCTAATATCTCCCCCCTCAAAAAAAAAAAAGAGCCCCGTGGCGCAGAGTGTTAAAGCTGCAGTAATGCAGTCCTAAGCTCTGCTCACGACCTGAGTTTGATCTCTGGCAGAAGCTGGGTTTTCAGGTAGCTGGCTGGAGGTTGACTCAGACTTCCATCCTTCCGAGGTCGGTCAAATGAGTCCCCAGCTTGCTGGGGGGTGGGGAGTGTAGGTGACTGGGGAAGGCAATGGCAAACCACCCCGTAAAAAAGTCTGCCGTGAAAACGTTGTGAGAGCAACATCACCCCAGAGTCGGAAACAACTGGGGCTTGCACAGGGGACCTTTCCTTTCCCCCCCGCCCCCCCCCCCCCAAAAGCCATACTGCTGCCATAGATGGCGCTGCAACTGGATGTCATTTCACAGACGCACGCACACCCCCCCCAGATGGGGCTACAGATTCGAATGCACCCCCTTCCCAAGCTAAGGCAGTAGAAGGAGTGACCTGGCACACCTCTTGTGGATCTTCTCCTCCAGGTTCTCTGCACAGAAAGCTTTCACCTCGTAGTCGACGCCACACGCCTAGGGAAGAGAAGGGCACAGACGTTGCTGGAGATCAGGGGCAGTCGAAAAGACCACGAGATGAAGAAGAAGGAGAAGAAGGAAGAAGGAGAAGAAGGAAGAAGGCGAAGAAAGAAGAAGGAAGAAGAAAGAAGAAGAAGATGATGATATTGGACTTATATTTATAGAGAATCAGTTTGGTGTAGTGGTTAAGTGTGCAGACTCTTATCAGGGAAAACCGGATTTGATTCCCCATTCCTCCACTTGCAGCTGCTGGAATGGCCTTGGGTCAGCCAGAGCTCTCTTATCTGGGAGAACCGGGTTTGATTCCCCACTCCTCCACTTGCACCTGCTGGAATGGCCTTGGGTCAGCCATAGCACTCTTATCTGGGAGAACCGGGTTTGATTTCCCACTCCTCCACTTGCACCTGCTGGAATGGCCTTGGGTCAGTCATAGCTCTCTTATCTGGGAGAACCGGGTTTGATTCCCCACTCCTCCACTTGCACCTGCTGGAATGGCCTTGGGTCAGCCATAACTCTTGGAGTTGTTCTTGAAAGGTCAGCTTCTGTGAAAGCTCTCTCAGCCCCACCCACTTCACAGGGTGTCTGTTGTGGGGGAGGAAGGTAAAGGAGATTGCGAGCTGCTCTGAGACTCTGAGATTCGGAGTGGAGGGCAGGATATAAATCCAATTATCTTCTTATAGCCTGCCCTATACTCTGAATCTCAGAGTAGTCACGATTTCCTTTACCTTCCCCCCACCCCACAACAGACACCCTGTGAGGTGGGTGGGGCTGAGAGAGCTCTCCCAGAAGCTGCCCTTTCAAGGACAACCTCTGCAATAGCTCTGGGTGACCCAAGGCCATTCCAACAGCTGCAAGTGGAGGAGTGGGGAATCAAACCCGGTTCCCACAAATAAGAGTCCGCGCACTTAACCACTACATCAAACTGACTCTCACAAGAAGACTGTAGATTTATATCCTGCCCTATACTCTGAATCTCAGAGTGGTCAAAATCTCCTTTACCTTCCCGCCACCCACAACTATCACTCTGTGAGGTGGGTGGGGCTAAGGGAGCTCTGACAGAAGCTGCCCTTTCAAGGACAACTCCTACGAGAGCTATGGCTGACCCAAGGCCATTCCAGCAGCTGCAAGTGGAGGAGTGGGGAATCAAACCCGGTTCTCCCAGAAGAGAGCTCTGGCTGACCCAAGGCCATTCCAGCAGCTGCAAGTGGAGGAGTGGGGAATCATACCCGGTTCTCCCAGATAAGAGAGCTCTGGCTGAGCCAAGGCCATTCCAGCAGCTGCCAGTGGAGGAGTGGGGAATCAAACCCGGTTCTCCCAGATAAGAGAGCTCTGGCTGACCCAAGGCCATCCAGCAGCTGCAAGTGGAGGAGTGGGGAATCAAACCCGGTTCTCCCAGATAAGAGAGCTCTGGCTGGCCCAAGGCCATTCCAGCAGCTGCAAGTGGAGGAGTGGGGAATCAAACCCGGTTCTCCCAGATAAGAGAGCTCTGGCTGACCCAAGGCCATTCCAGCAGCTGCAAGTGGAGGAGTGGGGAATCAAACCTGGTTCTCCCAGATAAGAGAGCTCTGGCTGACCCAAGGCCATTCCAGCAGCTGCAAGTGGAGGAGGGGGGGAATCAAACGCGGTTCTCCCAGATAAGAGAGCTATGGCTGACCCAAGGCGATTCCAGCAGCTGCAAGTGGAGGAGTGGGGAATCAAACCCGGTTCTCCCAGATAAGAGTCCGCACATTTAACCACTATACCAAACTGGCTCTCTAATCATGCGGGATCAGACTATCATATGTGGTGGACTTGTAATAGGGTCCACAAATTTTGGATTGAGGTTCATACTTTTTTTGCAATCCATTCTGAACATTACTATACCATTTAAACCTGACATGTTTCTGCTGAATTGTGTATCTGATGAAATGGGCAGAGACCATAAATATTTTATACTACATGTTATAACAGCTGCTAGAATAGTATACGCAGCGACATGGAAGACTTCCAAAATTCCAATGATGTAAGATTGGACAGCAAAAATTATGGACTGCGCTGAAATGGACAAACTGACAAATATACTGAAGAGTAAAACGGAAGAAGAACGTACGGGATCGTGGGAGACGTTTTATGACTGGTTAAAACTCAAACACATAGATGTGAATAATGTAAGATAAAGGTCTACAGATGAAAAAAAAAGACTTTAAAAATGATTTGAGTAGGTATGTGTGCAGAATAATAAAAAAGATTTTTATCTCATGATTTCTGTATTTCCCACCCAACCCCCATTCCTTTTCATATATTCAGGTGGAATTCTAGCAAGAGCTCCTTTGCATATTAGGCCACACACCCCTGATGTAGCCAATCCTCCAACAACTTATAAGGCTCTTTTTTTGTAAGCTCTTGGAGGATTGGCTACATCAGGGAGGGTGTGGCCTAACAGGCAAAGGAGCTCCTGCTAGAATTCCAACCCTGCATATAATTAAAAATGCATCATATAAAAGAAAAGAATACCCGTCCTCTTCAAACTAGAATCTCCCATCCACTCATCCTGTGGACTAACAACCTGTGTTTTACCTTTCCTGTGTCTTCAGGGCCGGGCTGGAGCGTCACGGAACAGGGCAGACTGGGAGGGATCTGAAATTGAAAAGGAGTTGCGTCAGCGATAACCCTGCAGAGCAGGCCGGTCAACCCAAGGCCTGCCGGTTTGCGCCAGCATCTGACTTCTTCATCAGGAATTCTCTGACCCCCCTTGCCTCCTACGGGCGCTCACCGTAAGATGAGCAGGGGGCAACATCCGGAAACGTTCAGCGTCGCGATAAACCAACAACAGTGAAAGAAAAGGGGGGGAGGGGAATCCAGCCCAGTGGTGCAAAATCGATAAGCGTCTCCAGAATAACAAAAGCGTCAAAAATGGAAAACTCAACGACAGCGTAAAAAACCAGGCCGGGGGAAATGGAGGCTGCTGTAAGAGGGAGGGACGGTGGCTCAGTGGTAGAGCATCTGCTTGGGAAGCAGAAGGTCCCAGGTTCAATCCCTGGCATCTCCAAAAAAGGGTCTAGGCAAATAGGTGTGAAAAACCTCAGCTGGAGACCCTGGAGAGCCGCTGCCGGTCTGAGAAGACAATACTGACTTTGATGGACCAAGGGTCTAATTCAGTATAAGGCAGCTTCATATGTTCATATGTTCAAAGTGAAAACAGTCTAGAATTTTCCTGAATGAGCTCTTCGGTCCATCAGTGTTGCCTACTCAGACCAGCAGCCGCTGTCCGGAGCAGGGGTGGCCAAACTGTGGCTCTTTCACACACATTGTGTGGCTCTTGAAGCCTCCACCACCCCATCAGCCAGCTTGAAATCGCTTGAAATCGCTTCTCCAAGCCAGCCAGCAGCTTGGAGAATACATTTAAAATTGCTTTCTCTCCACCTCTCCCTCCTTCCCTCCCTCCCTGTCTTGTGGCTCTCAAACATCTCACATTTATTCTATGCGGCTCTAACGTTAAGCAAGTTTGGCTACCCCTTGTCTAGAGTTTCAGGCAGTGGTCTTTCACGTCACCTCCTACCTGGTCCCACCTCTCCCTCCTTCCCTCCCTCCCTGTCTTGCGGCTCTCAAACATCTGACATTTATTCTATGCGGCTCTAACATTAAGCGAGTTTGGCTACCCCTGGTCTAGAGTCTCAGGCAGTGGTCTTTCACATCACCTCCTGCCTGGTCCTAATAATAATAATAATAATATTTAATTTGTATCCCGTCCTCCCCGCCGAAGCAGGCTTCGGGCGGCTCACAGAGCATAACATAAAATACGTTACAATAATAAAAGCACACTGGTTACACAACCTATTACATGATACAATTCACTTATATATATATTATGACATTCAAACCATCTAATTAAAACCATCAAATTCCATTCCAGCAAATTAGTTTGGTGCTACAGTCTCGAGGTTGCGCATCGTACGATTTTACGTGACGACGGTACGACAGGTTCCACATTAAGAAAAAAGCCATCTGAAAGAGGGTAGTCTTGCAGGCCCTGCGGAACCAGGGAACGCTACGCAAGGCCCGCACCTCTTCTGGTAATTGGTTCCACCAGTGGGGGGCTGTGATCGAAAAGGCCCTGTCTCTTGTAGCTTTCACTTTGGCCTCCTTCGGCCCGGGGACTGTCAATAGATTTTTGTGAACCAGATCTCAGTACCCTCTGGGGAACATATGGGGAGAGACGGCCCCTAAGGAAGGCGGGTCCTTGGCCATATAGGGCTTTAAAGGTAATAACCAGCACCTCGTAACGAACCCGGAACGCAATTGGAAGCCAGTGCAGTTCCCGCAGCCTTAGCTGTATGTGCTCCCATCCAAGTGCCTTTAGATTGGTCAGGATTTAAGCGCCAGCTTGCGCCAAACACTGAAACAGCTTGGAACCCTTCCCATATACACCCCGGAGGTTGCTTCGCTCGGCCTCCCAGGATCTTCTGACAGTTCTCGGCCCAAGAGATGCCCGACTTGCCTCTACCAGGGTCGGGACCTTTTCGGTGTTGGCCCCGACCTGGTAGAATCAGCTCCCTGTGGAGATCCGGACCCTACCTGGCTTGCTGGCCTTTCGTAGGACCTGTACAATGGAGCTGTTCCGCCAGGTTTTTGGATGAGGCGGCGAGCATCTAGCTACTAGACCGGTTGGCCTCTCCCTACGGCCTTACAGAACTGTGGTGTTGTATTGTGGTACTATTTCTGTGCTACACCACCTTGCTGTCGTATCATCTCACTGAATCATCTTGTTGCACTTTCATAGAATCCTAGAGTTGGAAGGGACCTCCAGGGTCATCTAGTCCACCCCCCTGCACAATGTAGGAAACTCACAAACACCTCACCTCAAATTCACAGGATCTTCATTGCTGTCAGATGGCCATCTAGCCTCTGTTGAAAAACCTCCAAGGAAGGAGAGCCCACCACCTCCTGAGTTGGAAGGGACCTCCAGGGTCATCTAGTCCAACCCCCTGCACAATGCAGGAAACTCACAAACACCTCCCCCTAAATTCACAGGATCTTCATTGCTGTCAGATGGCCACCTAGCCTCTGCTTAAAAACCTCCAAGGAAGGAGAATCATAGAAGCCTAGAGTTTAAAGGGACCTCCAGGGTCATCTAGTCCAACCCCCTCTGCACAATGCAGGAAACTCACAAATACCTCCTCCTAAATTCACAGGATCCTCATTGCTGTCAGATGGCCATCTAGCCTCTTGTCTCCAAAGGAAGAAGAGCCCACCACCTCCCAAGGAGGAAGCCTGTTCCACTGAGGAATCGCTCTAACCGTCAGGAAGTTCTTCCTAATGTTGAGATGGAAACTCTTGATTTACTGAAAGTTGAAGCTGGTTTTATTATGATTTCATTGTGACTTTATTTCTGATGTACTCCGCTCTGAGCCCCCAAATGGGAGAACAGGCGGAATATAAAGGAACAAATAATAATAATAATCCTCCCCTTTCGGAAGAGTCATGAAGATCTGGGGGTTCGGGCAGCAGGTGAGAAAGGCTTCCTCGTGTAAGTTGGTTCCAGGAAGGGGGGGGGGGATGACTCTGAAGGGAAGGTCTATTCCCTCGTCCCTGGGGCCTGCCCAAGTGCACCTGGTCAGGTCAGGGGATGGGGGACACCCAGATGCCAAACGAGGTTCAGGAGGGACCGAAGGAAGCAATTCTTCATCAGGAACCAGTGGAACTCACTGCCACAAGCTGCAAGGATGGCAGCCGCTAGGTCAGATGGCTTCAAATGGCCACGTTACGTCCAACTGGGCGAGGAGAGGGCATCAAAGGCTAGCAGGCGTTGCGGCCAACGTCCCCCCTAAGCCGCAGAGTCTTGTGAGCAAAAATTTCCACTTTGTGAGCTACTGGCATTGGAGTTGTGAGCCACTGCATAAATTACTGTGCTCTGGGCTCATCCTTTCTGAGCGAAGACAAAAATCTGCGAGCCGGAGGCTAAAAATCTGTGAGCTCGCTCCTGCTAACTCAGCTTAGAGGGAATATTGGTTGTGGCATCTGATTGCTTCACCAATTTTTTTCTGGCTGATTCAGTTCACAGCACTTGCCAACCGCCAGCGATCTCTGTTTCAAGATCCGCGTGGGCAGCCGTGTTGATAGAAAGCAGCAGAGCAAAGGAAAGCGTCAAGCCGCACCTTCAAGACGAACAAAGTTCTATTCAGGGTGGAAGCTTTTGTATTTAGGACCGCTTGCCATTCCATACTATTGTCTGACGAAGTGTTTCTTCTAGCACACGAAAGCTGACGTTCTGAATAAAACTTTCGTCGGCCTTAAAGGTACCGCTGGACTCTTGCTTTGATCTCTGTTTCAGATTACTTGTATCTTTGGCAGTTACTTGGAACAGTTAACACCAAAGTTAATTGAACCAAGTGGGCAGCCGTATTGGTCTGAAGCTGTAGAAGAAGAAGACGACGTCTGCAGATTTATGCCCCGCCCTTCTCTCTGAATCAGAGACTCAGAGCAGCTTACAATCGCCTACATCTTCTCCCCCCACAACAGACACCCGGTGAGGTGGGTGGAGCTGGGAGGGCTCTCACAGCAGCTGCCCTTTCAAGGACAGAGTCTCAGAGCGGCTCACAATCTCCTACGTCTTCTCCCCCCACAACAGACACTCTGTGAGGTGGGTGGGGCTGAGAGGGCTCTCACAGCAGCTGCCCTTTCAAGGACAACTCCTGCGAGAGCTATGGCTGACCCAAGCAGGTGCAAGTGGAGGAGTGGGGAATCAAACCCGGTTCTCCCAGATAAGAGAGCTCTGGCTGACCCAAGGCCATTCCAGCAGCTACAAGTGGAGGAGTGGGGAATCAAACCAGGTTCTCCCAGATAAGAGAGCTATGGCTGCCCCAAGGCCATTCCAGCAGCTGCAAGTGGAGGAGTGGGGAATGAAACCCGGTTCTCCCAGATAAGAGAGCTATGGCTGACCCAAGGCCATTCCAGCAGGTGCAAGTGGAGGAGTGGGGAATCAAACCCGGTTCTCCCAGATAAGAGAGCTATGGCTGACCAAAGGCCATTCCAGCAGCTGCAAGTGGAGGAGTGGGGAATCAAACCCGGTTCTCCCAGATAAGAGAGCTCTGGCTGACCCAAGGCCATTCTAGCAGCTGCAAGTGGAGAAGTGGGGAATCAAACCCGGTTCTCCCAAATAAGAGAGCTCTGGCTGACCCAAGGCCATTCCAGCAGGTGCAAGTGGAGGAGTGGGGAATCAAACCCAGTTCTCCCAGATGAGAGTCCACGCACTTAAGCACTACACCAGGGGTCCTCAAACTTTTAAAATAGGGGGCCAGTTCGCTGTCCCTCAGACTGTTGGAGGGCCGGACTGCCGTTACTGTACAAGGCCGCGGGCCGTCAGTTCTCCGTCTTCTGCATCTCTCTCCCTTCCCCACACCACACACCCCAGCCTGGGAACTCACCTCACCTCGGTATCACCTCACACTCTGTCTCCGCCGCCTCAGCCCAGTGCCGGAAGTGTGCGTCGCTAACGCGAGTTTAGGTCGAACGTCACTTCCGGTCTGATTTTGCCATAACCCGGCGGGCCGCATAAACGTCCTCAGCGGGCCGCATCTGGCCCGCGGGCCGTAGTTTGAGGACCCCTGCACTACATCAAACTGGCTCTACTTGTAGAATAAAGTAGGAGTCCAGTGCACCTTTAAGACCAACACAGTTTTATTCAGAACATAAGCTTTCGTGTGCTTCAACCCTTCATCAGACAAGGAGTCAGGTACAGTGAGCAGAGCTACACATAGCTGATAGTAACAAAAGTTAATTGTTAAAGATTGTTCAAGAGTTAAAGATTGGCCTTTATCAAGTTTCATCAAATGTTAACTCCTATCCACCTGCTGACTGGCTCGTCTGCATTTGTGCTGACTATCTCATATTTAGCTGCTATGAACCAATCAGCCATCTGGACAGCGATCACATGGTTTACGATATGCCCCTGCCGATTGGCTCATCTGCACTCGTTTCGATTACCTCATATTTAGCTAAGAACCCATCAGTCAGCTGGGTAGTGAGTGCATGATTCATGACAGAATCGATGTAGAGGAAGAGAAGATTGATATTTTTTTTTCTATAAACATGCACTACTGTGATAAGCAAATCAGATTTCTCTGGATGGAAGTCTCCACAGATGAGATTTCTGGGTGTGCGCGACCTGGGCTTATTCGATAATCCTTCAAGCACTGAGACAAAAACCTGAAACCCGGTTTGCTTTTGAAAATATGACTCGCTGTAATAAGATTAAGCAATGTTAGGAATTTTGATAATTTTAGCACTTGTTTTTTTTAAAAAAAAAAACCTGTACGGTTAATTTTCACATGCCTGTACTTCTTATGCCCTGCATATCAATGAGAATGGTTTCTTTTTCCGATAAAGGATAAAGTCTCTGCAGGTTTTTGGTCGGGTGTGTGCTGGTTGCAGCTCCAAGAACAGAGCACACATCTAATTCGTTTTTCTTATCAGATTTAAAAAGCTGACAGACAGCCTCTAACAGAAATATCCTAGAGAACTCTGCTGCTGAACGTTTTGAATAGGCAAAGTTCATTTAGAAATGTTTAGTACAGATTCTCTAATGGGGTGTGGACGGAGGTCATTCAATAGAAAAAAGAGGTGCCAAAGCCTCATTAGCTCAACTAATTGGCATAAAAAGATATTGGATTTATATCCCGCCCTATACTCTGAAACTCAAGAGTCTCAGAGCGGTCACAATCTCCTTTACCCCCCCCCCCCTCCGCCAACAGACACCCTGTGAGGTAGGTGGAGCTGAGAGAGCTCTCCTAGAAGCTGCCCTTTCAAGGACAGCTCTGTGATTCCAAAGCTGCGCATACAATGTCCTCGCAGCTGAGAGCAAGTACCAAATTAAAGTCCTGTCTTCCTTTGGAAATTTTTCTAATTGCAATCCAAGCAAAAAAGTCTCTGCAATTTTCTTGAAGTCATAACCCAAAATTTTGGAGATTTCTTGTTGTATCATATTCCAATACTCCTTCGCTTTTTCACAAGTCCATCACATATGAAAGAAAGAACCTTCATGTTTTTTACATTTCCAACATCTATCCGACATCTTTTTGCTCATCCTAGCCAGCTTTTTCGGAGTCATGTACCACCTATACATCATCTTAAAACAATTCTCCTTAATACTCTGACAAGTTGAGATCTTCATCGAGTTCTTCCAAAGGTGCTCCCACGTATCCATTTGTATTTCTCTATTCACATTAATTGCCCATTTTACCATTTGAGATTTTACTACTTCTTCTTCTGTAAACCATTTCAATAGTAATTTATATACTTTCGATATTAATTTTTCATTATCTCCAAGCAGGACCCTTTCCAGTTTTCCAAGGAAAAATACCGGAGAAATGGGATTGGATTGTGAAAGTTTTATCGTGGAGTAAAATGGACAAATTAACTAAAACCTTAAAAGACTATGACTTAGACTTATTCAAAAAGGAGTGGAAGAAATTCAAAGGATATATGGAGAAAGAGTGGCACATAAAAAGACATTGGACAATTTTTTAGTATTAACTAAAATGATTATATTTTGATAGATTAGTGGTACCTTTAGAATTGAATTCAAATTTATAACTTCGGGGAAGTCAATATTGGAGGGAGGGGGGGTGAAATATCATATGGTTTAGGGTAAGAAAAAGATATTAAATATTGTAACCATGTGTTACTAATAAATGGTTAAAACACAAGCACAGCTCTGTGAGAGCTATGGCTGATCCGATGCCATTCCAGCAGCTGCAAGTGGAGGTGTGGGGATTCGCTTACCTTCTCTATCCCATGCATAAGAACAGAGAAAAGTGATAGCTTCACTTCATGGGAGCTGGACATTGTGCTTCTATTGATACAGCCCAAAATTACATTGGCCTTTTTAGCCACCGCATCACACAGCTGACACATGTTCAGCGTCTCTCTTAAACCACACTGTATAGTTACTCTTCTGCCTATCCTATGCATCTCTTTCGGGTTGCTATCTCTCACCCGACTGGAGGATCCACTTACACCACAATTTCAAGCGGGGGTCCCCAAACTTTTTGAGCCCGAAGGCACCTTTGCAATTCTGACCCAGTGTGGTAGATGTTCAGCCACAAAATGGCTGCCACAGAAGGCGGAGCCAACCAGAAAATGGCTGCTGCGGATCTCCAATCACACAAAGAAGATCTTTCCTTTCTTAAACCTCTGCACAGCTAATCAGATCCCCAATGGCCAATCAGAAACCTTCCTGAGCAAAAGCCGAACCTGGCCCTGGTCACTTTCTAAAAACTTCTTTTGGGGGGGGGGTGGGATGGAGAAAATTATGTCTGGGGCAGTGACGTTCTGTCTTCTTGGTGCTTGAGGGCAAAAGGGAGAGGGCTTCTGGAGTTCTGGCCCCACTAGTGGACCTCCTGATAGCTCCTGAGTTTTGGCCACTGTGTGACACATAGTGTTGGACTGAATGGGCCATTGGCCTGATCCAACAGGGCTTCTCTCATGTTCTTATGTCTGCAGCAAAGATGCTCTGTCTTCTTGGTGCTTGCGGGGGGAGGGGCACAGTGGGAGGGCTTCTAGTGTCTTGGCCCCACTGGTGGACCTCCTGATGGCACCTGGGTTTTTTTGGCCACTGTGTGACACCGATTGTTGTACTGGATGGGCCACTGATCTAACCCAACATGGCTTCTCTTATGTTCTTATGTCTGGGGCAGTGATGCTCTGTATTCTTGGTGCTTGGGCAGGGGGCACAGTGGGAAGGGCTTCTAGTGTCTTGGCCCCACTGGTGGACCTCCTGATGGCACCTGGTTTTTTGGCCACTGTGTGACACAGAGTGTTGGACTGGATGGGCCATTGGCCTAATCCAACATGGCTTCTCTTATGTTCTTATGTGACACAGAGTGTTGGACTGGAGGGGCCACTGGCCAGATCCAACATGGTTTCTCTTATGCTCTTATGTGACACATAGTGTTGGGCTGGAGGGGCCATTGGCCTAATCCAACATGGCTTCTCTTATGTTCTTATGTGACACAGAGTGTTGGACTGGAGGGGCCACTGGCCTGATCCAACAGGGCTTCTCTTATGTTCTTATGTGACACATAGTGTTGGACTGAATGGACCATTGGCCTGATCCAACAGGGTTCCTCTCATGTTCTTATGTCTGCAGCAGAGATGCTCTGTCTTCTTGGTGCTTGGGGGGGGGAGGGGTACAGTGGGAGGGCTTCTAGTGTCCTGGCCCCACTGATGGACCTCCTAATGGCACCTGGGGTTTTTTTGGCCACTGTGTGACACAGAGTGTTGGACTGGATGGGCCATTGGCCTAATCCAACATGGCTTCTCTTATGTTCTTATGTGACACAGAGTGTTGGACTGGAGGGGCCACTGGCCTGATCCAACATGGCTTTTCTTATGTTCTTATGTGACACAGAGTGTTGGACTGGATGAGCCATTGGCCTGATCCAACATGGCTTATCTTATGTTCTTATGTGACACAGAGTGTTGGACTGGAGGGGCCACTGGCCTAATCCAACACGGCTTCTCTTATGTTCTTATGTGACACAGAGTGTTGGACTGGAGGGGCCACTGGCCTGATCCAGCAGGGCTTCTCTTATGTTCGTATGTGACATAGAGTGTTGGACTGGAGGGGCCCCTGGCCTGATCCAACAGGGCTTCTCTTATGTGACACAGAGTGTTGGACTGGAGGGGCCACTGGCCTGATCCAACAGGGCTTCTCTTATGTTCTTATGTGACACAGAGTGTTGGACTGGAGGGGCCACTGGCCTGATCCAACAGGGCTTCTCTTATGTTCTTATGTGACACAGAGTGTTGGACTGGATGGGCCATTGGCCTGATCCAACAGGGCTTCTCTTATGTTCTTATGTGACACAGAGTGTTGGACTGGAGGGGCCCCTGGCCTGATCCAACAGGGCTTCTCTTATGTTCTTATGTGACACAGAGTGTTGGACTGGAGGGGCCACTGGCCTGATCCAACAGAGCTTCTCTTATGTTCTTATGTGACACAGAGCGTTGGACTGGATGGTCCACTGGCCTGATCCAACATGGCTTATCTTATGTTCTTATGTGACACAGAGTGTTGGACTGGAGGGGCCACTGGCCTGATCCAACATGGCTTCTCTTATGTTCTTATGTGACACAGAGTGTTGGACTGGAGGGGCCACTGGCCTGATCCAACATGGCTTCTCTTATGTTCGTATGTGACATAGAGTGTTGGACTGGAGGGGCCCCTGGCCTGATCCAACAGGGCTTCTCTTATGTTCTTATGTGACACAGAGTGTTGGACTGGAGGGGCCACTGGCCTGATCCAACAGGGCTTCTCTTATGTTCTTATGTGACACAGAGTGTTGGACTGGAGGGGCCACTGGCCTGATCCAACATGGCTTCTCTTATGTTCTTATGTCTGGGACAGTCATGCTCTATATCCTTGGTGCTTGGGGGGGGGGGGCACAGTGGGAGGGCTTCTAGTGTCCTGGCCCCACTGATGGACCTCCTGATGGCATCTGTTTTTTTGGCCACAGTGTGACAAAGAGTGTTGGACTGGCCTGGCCACTGGCCTGATCCAGCATGGCTTCTCTTATGTCCTTAAACGAATCTAATGAGAGGGTCCAAACCTGACCTGGTCTTATTTTTACTTGAGCGAAGCTGCCAGGGATATTGTTAAACTCAATTCTTGGAAACATTTTGAGCTTAAAAAGCATCGCTGGATGCGGAACTGGGTCAAGTTAACAGGGAAACAATTTCTCGAGAGGAAACTGGCATGGGAAAAATCTCTCTGAGTCAGAATTCATACCAGAAGCCAAGCCTGGAAAGCGATTAGCACTCTTAATTGAAACCAGATGTAGGGTTAAGGAAGAACAGGAGCAAGAACACATATTGCAGAGACGTTGCCTTTGAAATTGTACCAGATCCCATAAGGCTGACAGAGGCTGGAGAATACCTCAGGACCAATCCTTGGCAAACAGAAATGGTCTCTCTGCAGTGAAAGGGAGAGATGTTGGCTCTGTGGTAGAGCATCTCTTGGTAAGCAGAAGCTCCCAGGTTCAGTCTCCGGCATCTCCAAATAAAAAAGGGTCCAGGCAAACAGGCGTGAAGAACCTCAGCTTGAGAACCCGGAGAGCCATGAATGGGGCTGTGGCTCAATGGTAGAGCATCTGCTTGGTAAGCAGAAGGTCCCAGGTTCAATCCCTGGCAATTCCAACTAAAAAGGGTCCAGGCAAACAGGCATGAAAAGCTCTGCTTGAGACCCTGGAGAAAGAGCTGCTGCCAGTCTGAGTAGACAAGACTGACTCTGATGGACGAGGGTCTGATTCAGTAGAAGGCAGCTTCATAGGTTCAAAGGACAGGCAGCTTGGAAAGCAAAATGAAACCTCCAAGTGTAGAAGCAGTAGTTCTGCTCACCACACATCAACAACAGATATTTTAGCATTGGAAAAAGTGCAATAAAGGGCAACTAGAATGATTCAAGGGTTGGATCCCTATGAAGAAAGGTTAAAGCAATTCGGCCTCTTTAGCCTGGAGAAACGTCGACTGAGGGGTGACATGAGAGAGGTTTACAAGATTATGCACGGGATGGAGAAAGTAGAGAAAAGAGTCCTTTTCTCCCTTTCTCACAATACAAGAACTCGTGGGCATTCAATGATATTGCTGAGCAGTCGGGTTAGAACAAATAAAAGAAAGTCCTTCTTCACCCAAAGGTTGATTAACACATGGAATTCACTGCCACAGGAGGTGGTGGGGGCAGCAAGCATAGCCAGCTTCAAGAGGGGATTGTATTAACATCTAGAGCAGAGGTCCATCGGTGGCTCTTAGCCACAGGGTATAGATGGAACTTTCTGTCTATGGCAGTGATGCTCTGTATAATTGGTGCTTGGGGGGGGGGGCACAGTGGGAGGGCTTCTAGTGTCCTGGCCCCACTGTTGGACCTCCTGATGGCACCTGGTTTTTTTCCCCACTGTGTGACACAGAGTGTTGGACTGGATGGGCCACTAGCCTGATCCAGTATGGCTTCTCCTATGTTCTTATGTCTGGGCCAGTGATGCTCTATATTCTTGGGGGGAGGCTTGGGGGGGGGCCAAATTCGGAGGGTTTCTAGTGTCCTGGCCCCAATGATGAACCTTTTGATGGCACCTAGATTTTTCAGCCACTGTGTGACAGTTTTGGACTGGATGGGTCATGAGCTTGATCCAAGATGGCTTCTCTTGTGTTCTTATCTGTTCAGAAGATACAAGGGAGTGCTAACACAAAGGCTTTGTGACACCTTCCCCCAGGTTCCCAGCTGGCTACTGTTTATCTGTGACTATATTTAAATCTTTTATTCCGCAGCGGGGGGAGAACAAAGAAATTAGGGAAAAATATTAATAATTTAACAGTAAATATATTACTAATAGAACAATCCCTATTGTTGGCCCTCCAGAAGAACTGGCTGGCCACTGTGTGAGACAGGAGGCGGGACTAGATGGACCCTCCCTGGTCTGACCCAGCAGGGCTCTTCTGAGGTTCTTCTCAGGGGAAGGCCTTGGTCTCTCTGCCCTGTTGTTGGCCCTCCAGAGGAACTGGTTGGCCGCTGTGTGAGGCAGGAGGCTGGACTAGATGGACCCTCCCTGGTCTGACCCAGCAGGGCTCTTCTGAGGTTCTTCTCAGGGAAAGGCCTTGGTCTCTCTGCCCTGTTGTTGGCCCTCCAGAGGAACTGGTTGGCCGCTGTGTGAGGCAGGAGGCTGGACTAGATGGACCCTCCCTGGTCTGATCCAGCAGGGCTCTTCTGAGGTTCTTCTCAGGGGAAGGCCTCAGCCTCTCTGCCCTGTTGTTGGCCCTCCAGAGGAACTGGCTGGCCACTGTGTGAGGCAGGAGGCTGGACTAGATGGACCCTCCCTGGTCTGACCCAGCAGGGCTCTTCTGAGGTTCTTCTCAGGGGAAGGCCTCAGCCTCTCTGCCCTGTTGTTGGCCCTCCAGAGGAACTGGCTGGCCACTGTGTGAGGCAGGAGGCTGGACTAGATGGACCCTCCCTGGTCTGACCCAGCAGGGCTCTTCTGATGTTCTTCTCAGGGGAAGGCCTCAGCCTCACTGCCCTGTTGTTGGCCCTCCAGAGGAACTGGCTGGCCACTGTGTGAGGCAGGAGGCTGGACTAGATGGACCCTCCCTGGTCTGATCCAGCAGGGCTCTTCTAATGTTCTTCTCAGGGGAAGGCCTTGGCCTCTCTGCCCTGTTGTTGGCGCTCCAGAGAAACTGGCTGACCCCTGTGGGAAACAGGAGGCTGGACTAGATGGACCCTCTCTGGTCTGAACCAGCAGGGCTCTTCTGATGTTCTCCTCAGGGGAAGGCCTCGGTCTCTCTGCCCTGTTGCTGGCTCTGCAGAGGAACTGCCTGGCCACTGTGTGAGACAGGAAGCTGGACTAGATGGACCCTCCATGATCTGACCCAGCAGGGCTCTTCTGAGGTTCTTCTCAGGGCAAGGCCTCGGCCTCTCTGGCTTGTTGCTGGATCTCCAGAGGAACTGGCAGGCCACTGTGCGAGACAGGAGGCTGGACTAGATGGACCCTCCATGGTCTGATCCAGCAGGGCTCCTGATGTTCTTCTCAGGGGAAGGCCTCAGCATCTCTGCCCTGTTGTTGGCCCTCCAGAGGAATTACTTGGCTACTGTGTGAGGCACGAGGCTGGGCTAGGTGGATCCTCACTGATCTGATCCAGCAGAGCTCTTCTGATGTTCTTCTCAGGGGAAGGCCTCAGCATCTCTGCCCTGTTGTAGGCCCTCCAGAGGAACTGGCTGGCCACTGTGTGAGACAGGAGGCTGGACTAGATAGATCCTCCCTGGTCTGATCCAGCAGGGCTCTTTTGATGTTCTTCTCAGGGGGAGGCTTGGCCTCTTTGCCCTGTTGTTGGCCCTCCAGAGGAACTGTTTGGCCACTGTGTGTGACAGGAGTTTGGACTCGATGGACCCTCCCTGCTCTGATCCAGCAGGACTCTTCTGATGTTCTCCTCAGGGGAAGGCCTCGGCCTCTCTGCCCTGTTGCTGGATCTTCAGAGGAACTTGCTGGCCACTCTGTGAGACAGGAGGCTGGACTAGATGGACCCTCCCTGGTCTGATCCAGCAGGGCTCCTGATGTTTTTCTCAGGGGAAGGCCTCAGCCTCTCTGCCCTGTTGTTGGCCCTCCAGAGGAACTGGCTGGCCCCTGTGTGAGACAGGAGGCTGGACTAGATGGACCCTCCCTGGTCTGACCCAGCAGGGCTCTTCTGATGTTCTTCTCAGGGGAAGGCCTCAGCCTCTCGGCCTGTTGTTGGCCCTCCAGAGGAACTGGCTGGCCCCTGTGTGAGACAGGAGGCTGGACTAGATGGACCCTCCCTGGTCTGACCCAGCAGGGCTCTTCTGATGTTCTTCTCAGGGGAAGGCCTCAGCCTCTCTGCCCTGTTGTTGGCCCTCCAGAGGAACTGGCTGGCCATTGTGTGAGACAGGAGGCTGGACTAGATGGACCCTCCCTGGTCCGACCCAGCAGGGCTCTTCTGATGTTCTTCTCAGGGGAAGGCCTCGGCCTCTCTGCCCTGTTGTTGGCCCTCTAGAGGAACTGGCTGGCCTCTGTTTGAGACAGGAGGCTGGACTAGATGGACCCTCCCTGGTCTGATCCAGCAGGGCTCTTCTGATGTTCTCCTCAGGGGAAGGCCTCAGCCTCTCTGCCCTGTTGATTCCCTTCTAGAAATGCTTTGGGTTGAAATAGAGGGCCCAAAAAGAAATTTAACTGTGGGAGTTTATCGCCCACCAAATCAAAAGATAGAGGACAATTATAATATGATGGAAGGCTTAAAGATAGTGGCTAGACGTAAAAACTGGTTCATCTTAGGTGATTTTAACTACCAGCAGATTGATTGGGTCAATATGTGTTCTGATCAAGAGAAAGAGATGGAGTTTCTAGATGCTCTCAATGACTGTGCTATGGAGCAGATGGTCTCTGAACCTTCCAGGGGTGGGGCGATCCTGGATTTGGTCCTAAGTAATGCCCAAGACTTGGTGAGAGATGTAAAAGTGATCGCACCACTTGGGAGCAGTGACCATAACGTTATTGATTTCACAGTTTGTATAAATAGAGAGTTGCCCCAAAAGACCAGCACAACCACATTTAACTTTAAAAGGGGTAAATTCTCTGAGATAAGGAGGCATGTGAAGAGGAAACTGAAAGGAAAGGAAAATGCAGTCAAAACCCTTGGGGAAGCTTGGGGGCTATTTAAAAGTACAATCCTAGAAGCTCAGGTAAAATATATACCACAAGTTAGGAAAGGCACAAACAGGTATAAGAAAAGGCCTGCATGGTTAGCAAAAAAGTAATGGAAGTTGTAAAAGGTAAGAAGGGCTCTTTTAAGCAGTGGAAAGCTAGTCCAAACGAGATTAATAAAAGGGAACACAGGATGTGGCAAATCAAATGTAAGACTGTGATCAGGCAGGCAAAAAGGAACTATGAGGAGCATACTGCAAAAAGCATAAAGACCAACAATAAAAATTTCTTCAAATATATTAGAAGCAGGAAACCAGTCAGGGAGGAAGTGGGGACCTTGGATGACCAAGGGGTCAAAGGATTACTGAAGGAGGATAGGGAAATGGCTGAGAAGCTGAATGCATTTTTTGCCTCCGTCTTCACTGTGGAAAATGAGAAGTGTTGCCTGCTCCAGAACCACTTATATTGGAAGGGGTGTTGAAAGACCTGAGTCGGATTGAGGTGACAAGAGAGGAGGTCCTACAACTGATAGACGAATTAAAAACTAATAAGTCACCAGGTCCGGATGGCATATATATATATAAAAAATTATGGCCACTGTTTGACACAGAGTGTTGAACTGGATGGGCCATTGGCCTGATCCAACATGGCTTCTCTTATGTTCTTATGTAGGCCCTCCAGAGGAACTGGGTGGTCACTGTGTGAGGCTGGACTAGATGGACCCTCACTGGTCTGATCCAGCAAGGCTCTTCTGATGTTCTTCTCAGGGGAAGGCCGCAGTCTCCCTACCCTGTTGTTGGCCCTCCAGAGGAACCCTCAGTGGTCTGATCCAGCAGGGCATTTCTGATGTTCTCCTCAGGGGAAGGCCTCAGCCTCTCTGCCTGTTGTTGGCCCTCCAAAGGAACTGGGTGGCCACTGTGTGAGGCTGGACTAGATGGAACCTCACTGGTCTGATTCAGCAAGCCTCTTCTGATGCTCTTCTCAGGGTAAGGCCTCAGCCTCTCTGCCTGTTGTTGGCCCTCCAGAGGAACTGGTTGGCTACTGTGAGACAGGAGGCTGGACTAGGTGGTCTGATCCAGCAAGGCTCTTCTGATGTTCTCAGAGGAAGGCCTCAGCCCCCCTGCCTTGTTGTTGGCCCTCCAGAGGAGCTGTCGGCCCGTTGTGTGAGAGAGGATGCTGGACTAGATGGACCACTGGTCCGATCCAGCAGGGTTCTTCTTAGGTTCTTATGAGGCGAAAGCCTTGGCCTCTCATCCCCGTTGTTGGTCATCCAAAGGAACTGGTTGGCCACTATGTGAGACAGGAGGCTGGACTAGATGGACCCTCCCTGGTCTGACCCAGCAGGGCTCTTCTGATGTTCTTCTCAGGGGAAGGCCTCAGCCTCTCTGCCCTGTTGTTGGCCCTCCAGAGGAACTGGCTGGCCACTGTGAGACAGGAGGCTGGACCAGATGGTCTAACCCAGGAGGGCTCTTCTGACGTTCTTGATAACCCCATTTATATCTTTCAAGGCATTCATTTATTATTAATCCTTTCCTTTTGACCCAGTGCAGCTGAAGGCATTATTATAAATGGCTCGAGACATTTACTCTAAAAGAAACTCTATTAAGTTAATAACTGCCATCCTAAAGCACAGGTATTGACGATACACCAGACAATACCCCCCCCCCCCAGTCCTGAGACAGAAGCACATATTATCCAGAACCAAGAACCGAGATCCATTCAGCTCTCCGTGCCCTCATTTCGAGCGCTTCTCTCCTGTTTTCCTTCAAGGACTGGACCCTGAGCGGCCGGCGTGGGTGGTTCTTGGAGATGGCATTGCTGGAAATCAGGCTGGGTAATGCTCTACCGGTTCTCCGTGGGCGGCGTAAGAATGATCCTGGCAACAAAATGTGGAAGGAGCAAAGAAGGCGGTTTTCCTCCCAGCTGGGACGCCGCCTACTGCAGAGATGCTGCTGACCCAGCCAGAATGTTCCCAAACGTCCCCCTTTGAACTAACTCCCCTTCTTGCATGTCACTCCCCACCCCGACGAGCCCAGGGAGGAACAGTTTGATCTCTGCACACAAAAGCCCGATACCTCCTCGGGCCACACTGCGCAACCGACTAGTGTGCTTTCCAAAACAGTGCCACAGTCTCAGGGCTGCTCCTTCCCACAGAAGAGGTAATAAAGAGATGTCACGGAGTAGTGGTGAAAGTGTCACTCTAGGTTCTCAGAGACACAGACTCGAATCCCCACTCTGGGTGACTATGAGCCGGTTGCATCCTCTCAGCCTAACCAACCCACTACTGGATCAGGCCAGTGAAGGTCCATCCAGTCCAGCCTCCTGTCTCACACAGGGGCCAGCCAGTTCCTCTGGAGGGCCAACAACAGGGCAGAGAGACCGAGGCCTTCCCCTGAGAAGAACATCAGAAGAGCCCTGCTGGGTCAGACCAGTGAGGGTCCATCTAGTCCAGCCTCCTGTCTCACACAGTGGCCAGTCGGTTCCTCTGGAGGGCCAACAACAGGGCAGAGGGGCTGAGGCCTTCCTCTGAGAAGAACATCAGAAGAGCCCTGATGGATCAGACCAGGGAGGGTCCATCTAGTCCAGCCTCCTGTCTCACACAGTGGCCAGCCGGTTCCTCTGGAGGGCCAACAACAGGGCAGAGAGGCTGAGGCCTTTCCCTGAGAAGAACCTCAGAAGAGCCCTGCTGGATCAGACCAGGGAGGGTCCATCTAGTCCAGCCTCCTTCCTCACACAGTGGCCAGCCAGTTCCTCTGGAGGGCCAACAACAGGGCAGAGAGGCTGAGGCACAGCACCCGCACAGCAACCAGCATGACAAATAAAAGGTGGATTTAAACGCATCCTACTGTCCCTGGTCTAAACTTGCCCTGCCTTGTGGATGACTTACTCGGTCTGACTGCCTGGGGTCCTCTTCCTCTTGAGTAGGCCTCTCCCACAGGCAGGAGCCCACACACTGGCCACCTTTTCCTTTGAGCGCCAGCTGAGAACTGGCCTTTTCCCGCCTAACTCAAATAAAAAGAACAAAAGAACTTCCTGCCCCTCTAGGAGGCTTTCCCCCCTAGAGTTGCTGGTTTAACTCCAGCAGGGGGGAGGCAATGAGGGGAAGGCTAAAGAACTTCCTGCCCCTCTAGGAGGCTTTCCCCCTAGAGGCGCTGGTTTAACTCTGGAAGGGAGGAGGGGATGGAGGGAGTCTAGGCCAAAGCCTACTTTAGTAGTTTAATGTTCCCTTCCAATGAAGCACCAACATTGACTAAAATGGCGTTTCTCCACAGAGGGCTTTAAAGGTCAATATCAACACCTTGAAACGGACTCGGAACACAATAGGTAGCCAGTGCAGCTCACTCAGCACTGGCTGAATGTGCTCCCACCGGGGGAGCCTCATTAGCAGCCGCGCTGCAGCGTTCTGCACTAGCTGTAGTTCCCAGGTCAGCGCCAAGGGTAGCCCCATGTAGAGAGCATTACAGTGATCAATTCTTGAGGTGACCGTAGCATGGATCACCAGTGCTAAGACGTTGCGCTCCAGGAAGGGGGCCAACTGCCGTACCTGCCGAAGATGAAAAAAAGGCGGATCTAGTAGTGGCTGCTACCTGGGCCTCCATTGTAAGAGAGGGCTCCAAGCTCTTGACCTTGGGGGCTGGGATTAGTGACACCCCATCAAGAGCCGGCAGAGGGATCTCCCCCCATGGACCACCCCGGCTCAGATAGAGGGAGGGTCCATGTAGTCCAGCCTCCTGACTCAAACAGTGGCCAACCAGTTCCTCTGGAGGGCCAACAACAGGGCAGAGAGGCCGAGGCCTTCCCCTGAGAAGAACCTCAGAAGAGCCCTGCTGGGTCAGACCAGGGAGGGTCCATCTAGTCCAGCCTCCTGTCTCACACAGTGGCCAACCAGTTCCTCTGGAGGGCCAACAACAGGGCAGAGAGGCCAAGGCCTTCCCCTGAGAAGAACATCAGAAGAGCCCTGCTGGATCAGACCATTGAGGGTCCATTTAGTCCAGCCTCCTGCCTCACACAGTGGCCAACCAGTTCCTCTGGAGGGCCAACAACAGGGCAGAGAGGCTGAGGCCGTCCCCTGAGAAGAACCTCAGAAGAGCCCTGCTGGGTCAGACCAGGGAGGGTCCATCTAGTCCAGCCTCCTGTCTCACACAGTGGCCAACCAGTTCCTCTGGAGGGCCAACAACAGGGCAGAGATTATTAAATAATTAATAATTAATTAATAATTAATAATTTAATGATTAAAATTATTAAATTATTTAATAATTTTAAATTGTAGTTTTTTATTGGTTAAATTGTAAAAATGTATGTTGCGGAGAGGTCGCTTGCGAAGAGGTTGGGATAGAAATTTAAACAAATAAATAAATACAGAAGGGATTAAACTTTGGTCTCCTCGACTCTCAGAAACCAAACATTTTGCATCTTTCAGAATGAGTGTTTTTATTTGCGGTCCGAGACCACGAACTATAAGCGTATGCTTTTATTAAAACCGAGTATATTAATCCCATAGCCAGGATTTTTCCAGCAGGGGGGCACTGGGAAAACTAGGGAGGGGGGGGGCTGAAAAAATTAAAAAGTCCCCCCCAGCTCCTCCACACCAACCCCTCCCTCATTGCCCTTTCTTTCCCCTCCGAAGACTTACCTTTTCTCCCCTCTTATTAATCCCCTGGACTTTTAAATGGATCTCTACGCTGTTGCAGCTGGCTTTCAAGCCGGCTGCAAGAAGCAAGACGACCTTCTTCAGATGCCTCTTGCCCTCTCATCCTACTCAGATGGGTCGGGTCCCCTGAGTTGGGGGGCACTGGCTGGAAGTCAGGGGGGAGACCCCACAGAGGCCCCCTTGCAGCTACAGGAAGATCTGATTCCAGCACAGACGCCCATTCGCGGAAAAATCAGAAAGGGCAGCGCTTTCTAACTCTCTGCCTATAATTTAAGACAACAGGCTAAGAGATGGTTTGTGTCTCTCGCAGACAATGCCACTTTGGACCTTGAGGGCACACGGTGATTGCAGCTTGGGGGCGGGGGGGGGGGGGGTGCCCATTTTCACCTGAAACAGTTTTGGACAAAGGGGCACCGACACAAAACTGAGGAGATGAAATCAGCACGCAAAGATGGACAAAAGGAACCAATTCTTTCTCAGGAAGGGCCGAGTTATCAGCTGCCCAATTCCTCGCCACATCCCCTGAGCTGCTAGCTTTCCTCCCCGCAACCACGTCTTTATTCTAGGAAGCAGAACCCTTATCTGGGCAGAAGAGGGGCTTGAACCGGAGACTGGAAGGGGAGAAGGAAGGACTCCTACCTCAAAGGTAAAAGGGTAGGCCTGCTCCCCGAGTTTCTTAATCAGCCGTTCCTGGAGCCGCGTCAGCGGTTTCTTCTCCTCGGGGACGGGGGGGAAGGCCTGGTTGTTGGCGACGAAAAGATCCTTCCGGAAGGTCAGGCCCAGGACGTCGAGATCCTCGCGCCCATAGCGGAAGGCGCATGTTAGCGTCACAAACACTGTGGGGAGAAGGGATGACAGACAGATAGATAGATAGATAGATAGATAGATAGATAGATAGATAGATAAATAGATAGATAGATAGATAGATAGATAGATAGATAGATAGATAGATAGATAGATAGATAGATAGATAGATAGATAGATAGATAGATAGATAGATAGATAGATGAATTTATTGTCATTGTTCTCAACAAAAAGAGAGCAACGAAATGAGGTGCTCTTCCACAAACATACCAACACATCAAACACACATATTCATAAACCATTTAAATACATCTAAAACCATTAAACCATTTAAACCATTAAAACCATTTAAATACATCTAAAACGGATAAACATTCATAAAACCATTAAAACCATTTAAACCATTAAATAAACATTCATAAAACCATTAAAACCATTTAAACCATTAAATACATCTAAAACAGATAATCCTTCATAACCCTGCATTTAACCTAACCACAGCACTTGGATAGAAACTGTCCTTAAATCTGTTCGTCCTAGCCTTCAACACTCTATATCGTCTACCTGACGGTAAGATCTCAAAAAGCAAATGGCCCAGATGTGTATGGTCCCTTAGGATCATTTGTATCTTCCTTTTACATGCCATATTATACAGATCCACCAATGAGGGGAGAGAACATCCACAAATCTTTTGTGCTCTTCTCGTCACAGGTCGCACAGGAGGGCTTTTCAGGAAGCTGTGAGCTTTTAGAGGCTGACCTCGCCCAGGGCGGTAGAGTTGCCAATTCCAGGTTGGGAAATTCCTGGAGACTTTGGGGGTGGAGTCTGGGGAGGACGACGTCTGGGGAAGGAAAGAGACCTCAGCAGAGTTCAATGCCGTAGAGCAGGGGTGCAAAACTCATCTGTTATGAGGGCCGGGTCTGATATAAATGAGACCTCGTTGGGCTGGGCCATGTTAGGCCAGGCCTTGTGTGTACCTATTTAAGGCTAGGCAGCAGACATAAACACTTTTTAAAGGACACAAACACAATTAAAGATTTTTTTAAAAAAAAATGCTTAAAACATTAGCACTGGTTGCTCTTAAAGGTGCTTTCTTTGTATCTCTCCCATGGGATCCAGGGAACTGGGCAAAGGAAGCTCTGGCTCTTTCCCTCCCTCCCCAGGGGACCAGGAGGGGGAGGAGCCTCAGCCAAAGGAGAAAATAGAGGCTTTGCTCTGTAGCTCCTGTGCAATAGAGCAGGCCTTGCAAAGGTAGCTTGCGATGCAGAAGGAAGCAAGAGACAGTGGCTCAGTGGTAGAGCATCTGCTTGGTAAGCAGAAGGTCCCAGGTTCAAGCCCCGGCATCTCCAATAAAAAAGGGTCCAGGCAAATAGGTGTGAAAAACCTCTGCTTGAGACCCTGGAGAGCCATGAATGGGGCTGTGGCTCAGTGGTAGAGCATCTGCTTGGTAAGCAGAAGGTCCCAGGTTCAAGCCCCGGCATCTCCAACAAAAAAGGGTCCAGGCAAACAGGCATGAAAAACCTCAGCTTGAGACCCTGGAGAGCCATGAATGGGGCTGTGGCTCAGTGGTAGAGCATCTGCTTGGGAAGTAGAAGGTCCCAGGTTCAATCCCCGGCATCTCCAACTAAAAAGGGTCCAGACAAGTAGGCGTGAAAAACCTCAGCTTGAGACCCTGGAGAGCCATGAATGGGGCTGTGGCTCAGTGGTAGAGCATCTGCTCAGTAAGCAGAAGGTCCCAGGTTCAATCCCTGGCATCTCCAACTAAAAAGGGTCCAGGCAAGTAGGCGTGAAGAACCTCAGCTGGAGACCCTGGAGAGCATGAATGGGGCTGTGGCTCAGTGGTAGAGCATCTGCTTGGTAAGCAGAAGGTCCCAGGTTCAAGCCCCGGCATCTCCAACTGAAGAGGATCCAGGCAAGTAGGTTTTAAAAAACCCAGCTGGTGACCCTGGAGAAAGAGCCGCTGCCAGTCTGAGTAGACAAGACTGACTTTGTTGGACCAAGGGTCTGATCCAGTAAAAGGCAGTTTCATATGTTCATATGACAGCCAGTTGCTTGGGGGGCCTCATTCAGCCCCTGGGCCGCACGTTTGACACCCCTGCCCTAGAGTCCACCCTCCAAAGCAGCCATTTCCTCCAGGGGAACTAATCTCTGTAGTCTGGAGATCAGTTCTAATTCTGGGAAATCTCCACTCCTCATCTGTAGGCTGGCAACTCCATATGTAGCAGCTACAAAAGGCACCGAAGTTGGCTGAGGGACTCTCGCTCTCAGCATCCGCTCAGCTTAATTTAGGGCTGCCAACTTCTGGTGGGAAACTTCCGGAATATTTGGAGATGGACTCTAGGGAAGGGAGGGTTTGGGAAGGGGCAGAGCCCCAGCAGGGATGTGTGAGTTGTCAACTTTGGGTCTGGATATTCCTGGAGATTTGAGAGTATAGTCCAGGGAGGAAAAGGTTCAGAGAGGGAAGGACCACAGTGGGATGTAATACCATACAGTTGACTCCAACGCAGCTGCTTTTTCCGGGGAAACTGATCTCTGTCATAAAAGCATAGAGTTGGACGGGACCTCCAGGGTCATCTAGTCTAACCCCCTGCACAATGCAGAAACTTCACAAATACCGCCCCCCCCCGCCAAGACATACATCCTTAGTGGCCCCTGCTCCACGGCTAGAAGACGGAATGCCAAAAACAACTGTGCAGATTCCAAATAAAACTTCAATTGCAAATAAACAGTCGTTTTTATTCCATGGACTCTTGGTTCTGCCATTCACCTAGAACCTGTTCATTTTTGTGAACACTGAAGAAGAAGAAGATATTGGATTTATATCCCACCCTCCACTCCGAAGAGTCTCAGAGCGGCTCACAATCTCCTTTCCCTTCCTCCCCCACAACAGACACCCTGTGAGGTAGATATTGGATTTATATCCCGCCCTCCACTCCGAAGAGTCTCAGAGCAGCTCACAATCTCCTTTACCTTCCCCCCCTCAACAGACACCCTGTGAGGTAGATGAAGATATTGGACTTATATCCCGCCATTCACTCCGAAAAGTTTCAGAACGGCTCACAATCTCCTTTACCTTCCTCCCCCACAACAGACACCCTGTGAGGTAGATGAAGATATTGGATTTATATCCCGCCCTCCACTCCGAAGAGTCTCAGAACAGCTCACAATCTCCTTTACCTTCCTCCCCCACAACAGACACCCTGTGAGGTAGATAAAGATATTGGATTTATATCCCACCCTCCACTCCGAAGAGTCTCAGAGCGGCTCACAATCTCCTTTACCTTCCTCCCCCACAAAAGACACCCTGTGAGGTGGGTGGGGCTGGAGAGGGCTCTCACAGCAGCTGCCCTTTCAAGGACAACCTCTGCCAGAGCTATGGCTGACCCAAGGCCATGCTAGCAGGTGCAAGTGGAGGAGTTGGGAATCAAACCCGGTTCTCCCAGATAAGAGTTCGCACCCTTAACCACTACACCAAACTGGCCCTTTCAAGGACAACTCCTATGAGAGCTATGGCTGACCCAAGGCCATGCTAGCAGGTGCAAGTGGAGGAGTTGGGAATCAAACCCGGTTCTCCCAGGTAAGAGTCCGCACACTTAACCACTACACCAAACTGGCTCTCTGCACTGCACTGCACATTTATGAAGCATTCCATGTTCTGTAGTTGGGTTTGCACATGAATGAAAATGACTGATTATCTTTTCTTTGGAATTCACACCGTTGCTTTTGTATTCCATTGTACTTCTACCGCGTGACCACTTGTCATTGTTACCATGCCCAGAAGATGACAAAAAACTCCAGAAACCTTGGCCAAACTGGGCTGGAGAAAAATTGCTACCTGACTGACTACGTCAATCAGCATTTCCCTGGGCGTGTAAGAAGGGGCCACAAGAACCAGGGCTTTCTTGTAGCAGGAACTCCTTTGCATATTAGGCCATGCCCTTCTTGTGTAGCCAATCCTCCAAGAGCTTACAGGGCTCTTTTTACAGGGCCTCCTGCAAGCTCTTGGAGGATTGGCGACATCAGGGGTGTGTGGCCTAATATGCAAAGGAAATATCCTGCTAGAAAAAGAGCCCCGATAAGAACTATATGTTCTATATATCTATTTTACTGTTTTAAATTGTTGCAAATTGATGTATTATTAAAACCAAACTCTATATTAGATTTTATATGTTGTGAGCCGCCCTGAGCCGCTTCGGTGAGAAGGGCGGGATATAAATTGACATAAACTGAAACTGAGCACTGATGCAACCCAGGAGAACTTCAGACTGGAGGTTGGCATCCCCCGAGACGTCTGCACAAATCCTCAGCTTTCACGGCATGCTCGTGGTGTACGGGAGGGAAGAGAATTAGGCGTTACCTTTCCTTTCCTTCAGATATTCCGGATCCACCAACACGACGCCATCTGTAAAACAAATGGAAGACGAAATAAGACTCAAGCTTCAGGACAGGAGCGACGCGGCTTGTGCGCACGGCGAGGCAGATGCCTCGGCTCTCCAACTCCACCCACACCAACAGAGACTGCCGCTTATTATCTCCGCTGAATCCCGGCCGCTACCTCAACTGCTGATAAACAGCCTCCAATGTTGTGGAAAACTCTCTCTGCGCGTGTCCTAACTGCCCTCAACTTGCTTCCGACTTCTGGCAACCCTATGAAAGAACGGTCTCCAAAATAACAACATAAGAGAAGCCTTGTTGGATCAGGCCTAGGCCCATCCAGTCTGAGTCACAGAGTGGCCAAAAAAACCAAGTGCTATCAGGAGGTCCATCAGTGGGGCCAGGACACTAGAAGCCCTACCACTGTGCCCCCTCCATCAAACCCGGTTCTCCCAGATAAGAGAGCTCTGGCTGACCCAAGGCCATTCCAGCAGCTGCAAGTGGAGGAGTGGGGAATCAAACCCGATTCTCCCAGATAAGAGAGCTCTGGCTGACCCAAGGACATTCCAGCAGCTGCAAGTTGAGGAGTGGGGATTCAAATCTCGTTCTCCCAGATAAGAGAGCTCTGGCTGACCCAAGGCCATTCCAGCAGCTGCAAGGGGAGGAGTGGGGAATCAAACCCAGTTCTCCCAGATAAGACAGCTCTGGCTGATCCGAGGCCATTCCAGCAGCTGCAAGTGGAGGAGTGGGGAATCAAACCCGGTTCTCCCAGATAAGACAGCTCTGGCTGACCCGAGACGATTCCAGCAGCTGCAAGTGGAGGAGTGGGGAATCAAACCCGATTCTCCCAGATAAGAGAGCTCTGGCTGACCCAAGGCCATTCCAGCAGCTGCAAGGGGAGGAGTGGGGAATCAAACCCAGTTCTCCCAGATAAGACAGCTCTGGCTGATCCGAGGCCATTCCAGCAGCTGCAAGTGGAGGAGTGGGGAATCAAACCCGGTTCTCCTAGATAAGAGAGCTATGGCTGACCCAAGGCCATTCCAGCAGCTGCAAGTGGAGGAGTGGGGAATCAAACCTGGTTCTCCCAGATAAGAGAGCTATGGCTGACCCAAGGCCATTCCAGCAGGTGCAAGTGGAGGAGTGGGGAATCAAACCCGGTTCTCCCAGATAAGAGAGCTATGGCTGACCCAAGGCCATTCCAGCAGGTGCAAGTGGAGGAGTGGGGAATCAAACCCGGTTCTCCCAGATAAGAGAGCTATGGCTGACCCAAGGCCATTCCAGCAGGTGCAAGTGGAGGAGTGGGGAATCAAACCCGGTTCTCCCAGATAAGAGAGCTATGGCTGACCCAAGGCCATTCCAGCAGGTGCAAGTGGAGGAGTGGGGAATCAAACCCGGTTCTCCCAGATAAGAGAGCTATGGCTGACCCAAGGCCATTCCAGCAGGTGCAAGTGGAGGAGTGGGGAATCAAACCCGGTTCTCCCAGATAAGAGAGCTATGGCTGACCCAAGGCCATTCCAGCAGCTGCAAGAGGAGGAGTGGGGAATCAAACCCGGTTCCCCCAGATAAGAGAGCTCTGGCTGACCCAAGGCCATTCCAGCAGCTGCAAGTGGAGGAGTGGGGAATCAAACCCTGTTCTACCAGATAAGAGAGCTATGGCTGACCCAAGGCCATTCCAGCAGCTGCAAGTGGAGGAGTGGGGAATCCAACCCGGTTCTCCCAGATAAGAGAGCCATGGCTGACCCAAGGCCATTCCAGCAGGTGCAAGTGGAGGAGTGGGGAATCAAACCAGGTTCTCCCAGAGAAGAGAGCTATGGCTGACCCAAGGCCATTCCAGCAGCTGCAAGAGGAGGAGTGGGGAATCAAACCCGGTTCTCCCAGATAAGAGAGCTCTGGGTGACCCAAGGCCATTCCAGCAGCTGCAAGTGGAGGAGTGGGGAATCAAACCCTGTTCTCCCAGATAAGAGAGCTATGGCTGACCCAAGGCCATTCCAGCAGGTGCAAGTGGAGGAGTGGGGAATCCAACCCGGTTCTCCCAGATAAGAGAGCTATGGCTGACCCAAGGCCATTCCAGCAGGTGCAAGTGGAGGAGTGGGGAATCCAACCCGGTTCTCCCAGATAAGAGAGCTATGGCTGACCCAAGGCCATTCCAGCAGGTCCAAGTGGAGGAGTGGGGGATCAAACCCGGTTCTCCCAGATAAGAGAGCTCTGGCTGACCCAAGGCCAATCCAGCAGCCGCAAGTGGAGGAGTGGGGAATCAAACCCGGTTCTCCCAGATAAGAGAGCTATGGCTGACCCAAGGCCATTCCAGCAGGTGCAAGTGGAGGAGTGGGGAATCCAACCCGGTTCTCCCAGGTAAGAGAGCTATGGCTGACCCAAGGCCATTCCAGCAGCCGCAAGTGGAGGAGTGGGGAATCAAACCCGGTTCTCCCAGATAAGAGAGCTATGGCTGACCCAAGGCCATTCCAGCAGGTGCAAGTGGAGGAGTGGGGGATCAAACCCGGTTCTCCCAGATAAGAGAGCTCTGGCTGACCCAAGGCCAATCCAGCAGCCGCAAGTGGAGGAGTGGGGAATCAAACCCGGTTCTCCCAGATAAGAGAGCTATGGCTGACCCAAGGCCATTCCAGCAGGTGCAAGTGGAGGAGTGGGGAATCCAACCCGGTTCTCCCAGGTAAGAGAGCTATGGCTGACCCAAGGCCATTCCAGCAGGTGCAAGTGGAGGAGTGGGGAATCAAACCTGGTTCTCCCAGATAAGCGAGCTATGGCTGACCCAAGGCCATTCCAGCAGCTGCGAGTGGAGGAATGGAGAATCAAACCCGGTTCTCCCAGATAAGAGTCCGCACACTTAACCACTGCACCAAACTGACTCCCCGCTCCCCATCTTGCCTTCAGCTGGGGAAAGAGCAGGGGCGTTTATGCGGAGGCCGGCCTCAGCAGGGCTAGAAACTTGGGTCTGAAATCAATAGAACAATCCACCTAAGAGTCAAACAATGCATCAAACGGTCCCAAATTTAATCAGTGGGCAGAGAGCGAAAATGATCCTTGATATTCAAGACTGCCCTTCCGGACGCCATTTATGCTTCCTCCGAGGATAAAGCATCCGCGTTGAGGTTTCGGATATTTAATTCATCGGTTTAAAAGACAGGTGATAAACAGTGCAACATTAAGCTGAGTTAAACCTATCTAAGTCCAATGAAATCAGTGAGGCTAGATTGGTTTAATTCTGTTTAGGATTGAGAGAAAGAGACAGAGAGAGAACATTTGATTCAAGAAGAAGAAAGAAGATGATGATATTGGTTTTATATCCCACCCTCCACTCCGAATCTCAGAGTCTCAGGGCGGCTCACAATCTCCTTGACCTTCCTCCCCCACAACAGACACCCTGTGAGGTGGGTGGGGCTGGAGAGGGCTCTCACAGCAGCTGCCCTTTCAAGGACAACCTCTGCCAGAGCTACGGCTGACCCAAGGCCATTCCAGCAGGTGCAAGTGAAGGAATGGGGAATCAAACCCAGTTCTCCCAGATAAGAGTCAACTCGCTTCACCACCAAACTGGCTCTCAAGAGGGAGGTGGGGGTGGTCACATGAAGCTCCCTTCTACTGGATCAGACCCTTGGTCCATCAAGGTCAGCACTGTCTACTCAGATGGGCAGCTGCTCTCCAGGGTCTCAGGAGGTCTTTCCCATCACCTCCTGCCTGTTCCCTTTAACTGGAGATGCCAGGGATTGAACCTGGGACCTTCTGCATGCCAAACAGAGGATCTGCCACTGAGCCACTGAGGTTCTTTCCCATCGCCTCCTGCCTGGTCCTTTTTAACTGGAGATGCCGGGGATTGAATCTGGGACCTTCCGCATGCCAAGCAGATACTCTGCCACTGAGCCACTGAGGTTCTTTCCCATCCCCTCCTGCCTGGTCCTTTTAACTGGAGATGCCGGGGATTGAACCTGGAACCTTCTGTATGCCAAGCAGAAGTTCTACCACTGAGCCACTGAGGTTCTTTCCCATCACCTTCTGCTTGGTCCTTTTAACTGGAGATGCCGGGGATTGAACGTGGGACCCTCCGCATGCCGAGGAGAGCCTCTACCACTGAGCCACAGCCCCTCCCTTAAACACACAGGAGCCTGCCATCTACTGAATCAGACCACCAGACCATCAATGTGAGTCTTGCCTACTCAAAACTGGCAGCAGCTCTCCAGGGTCTCAGGCAGAGGCTTTCCATGTCACCTGTGACCTGGTCTTTTCAGCTGGAGATGCTGGGGATTGAACCTGGGACCTTCTGCATGCCAGGAAGAAGCTCTACCAATAAGCGGCATCCCACCCCCACCCCCAAAATGTGAAAGAAAACACGTCAAGGTGCCTTATACTAAATTAGACCACTGCTCCATCATAGTCAGTAGTGCCGATCAGAGTTCCCTCTAAGCTGAGTTAGCGTGAGCTAGCTCAGTTTTTTAGCCTCTGGCTAACCCATTTTGGTCTTAGCTCAGGAAAAATGGCCCCAGAGCAAGCTAATTTATACAGTAGCTCACAACTTAAATGCCAGGAGCTCACGAAGTAGGATTCTTGCTCACAAAACTCCACAGCTTAGTGCAGGGGTGTTGAATTCATTCATAGCTCTCCGTGGCTCTCTTCATTGCTGTCAGATGGCCATCTAGCCTCTGTTTAAAAACCTTCAAGGAAGGAGAGCCCACCACCTCCCGAGGAAGCCTGTTCCACTGAGGAACCGCTCTAACGGTCAGGAAGCTCTTCCTAATGTTGAGCCAGAAACTCTTTTGTTTTGATTTCAATCCGTTGATTCTAGTCCTACCTTCTGGGGCCACAGAAAACAATTCCACACCCTCCTCTATAGGACAGCCCTTCAAGTCCTTGAAGATGGTGATCCTATCACCTCTCAGCCGCCTCCTCTCCAGGCTAAACATGCCCAGCTCCTTCAACCTTTCTTGAACATATGAAGCTGCCTTATACTGAATCAGATTCCCCTCGGTCCATCAAAGTGAGTCTTGTCTACTAAGACTGGCAGTGGCTCTCCAGTGTTTCACGCTGAGGTTTTTCACACCTACTTGCCTGGATCCTTTTTAGTTGGAGATGCTGGGGATTGAACCTGGGACGTTCTACTTACCAAGCATATGTCCTACCACTGAGGCACAGCTCCATTCATGGCTCTCCAGGGTATCCAGCTGAGGTTTGTCACGCCTGTTTGCCTGGACCCTTTTTTGTTAGAGATGCCAGGGATTGAAGCTGGGACCTCCTGCTTACCAAGCAGATGCTCTGCCACTGAGCCACAGCCCCATTCAGGGCTCTACAGGGTCTCAAACTGAGGTTATTCACGCCTACTTGCCTAGACCCTGGAGATGCTGGGGATTGAACCTGGGACCTTCAGCTTGCCAAGCAGATGCTCTAACACTGAGCCATAGAACCATTCATGGCTCTCCAGGGTCTCAAGCTGAGGTTTTTCACACCTACTTGCCTGGACCCTTTTTAGTTGGAGATGCCGGGGATTGAACCTGGGACCTTCTGCTTACCAAGCAGATGCTCTAACACTGAGCCATAGAACCATTCATGGCTCTCCAGGGTCTCAAGCTGAGGTTTTTCACACCTAATTGCCTGGACCTTTTTTAGTTGGAGATGCTGGGGATTGAAGCTGGGACCTTCTTCTTACCAAGCAGATGCTCTACCACTGAGCCACAGCCCCATTCATGGCTCTCCAGGGGCTCAAGTTGAGGTTCTTCACGCCTGTTTGCGTGGATCCTTCTTAGTTGGAGATGCCGGGGATTGAACCTGGGACCTTCTGCTTACCAAGCAGATGCTCTACCACAGAGCCACAGCCCCATTCATGGCTCTCCAGGGGTTGAAGCTGAGGTTATTCACGCCTACTTGCCTGGACCCTTTTTAGTTGGAGATGCCGGGGATTCAACCTGGGACCTTCTGCTTACAAAGCAGATGCTGTACCACTGAGCCACAGCCCCATTCATGGCTCTCTAGGGTCTCAAACTGAGGTTATTCACGCCTACTTGCCTGGACCCTTTTAGTTGGAGATGCCGGGGATTCAACCTAGGACCTTCTGCTTACCAAGCAGATGCTCTATCACTGAGCCATAGACCCATTCATGGCTCTACAGGGTCTCAAACTGAGGTTTTTCACACCTACTTGCCTGGACCCTTTTTAGTTGGAGATGCCAGGAATTGAACATGAGACCTTCTACTTACTGAGCAGATGCTCTACCACTGAGACACAGCCCGATTCATGGCTCTCCAGGGTCTCAAGCTGAGTTTTTCACACCTATTTGCCTGGACCATTTTTAGTTGGAGATGCCGGGGATTGAACCTGGGACCTTCTGCTAACCAAGCAGATGCTCTACCACTGAGCCATAGACCCATTCATGGCTCTCCAGGGTCTCAAGCTGGGGTTTTTCACACCTACTTGCGTGGATCCTTTTTAGTTGGAGATGCCGGGGATTGAACCTGGGACCTTCTGCTAACCAAGCAGATGCTCTACCACTGAGCCATAGACCCATTCATGGCTCTCCAGGGTCTCAAGCTGAGGTTTGTCACATCTACTTGCCTGGACCCTTTTTAGTTGGAGATGCCTGGGATTGAACCTGGGACCTTCTGCTTACCAAGCAGATGCTCTACTACTGAGCCACAGCCCCATTCATGGCTCTCCAGGGTCTCCAGCTGAGGTTTTCCATACCTACTTGCCTAGACCCTTTTTAGTTGGAGATGCCGGGGATTGAACTTGGGACCTTCTGCTTACCAAGCAGATGCTCTAACACTGAGCCATAGACCCATTCATGGCTCTTCAGGGTCTCAAGCTGAGGTTTTCCATGCCTATTTGCCTGGACCCTTTTTAGTTGGAGATGCCGGGGATTGAACCTGGGACCTTCTGCTTACCAAGCAGATGTTCTACCACTGAGCCATAGACCCATTCATGGCTCTCCAGGGTCTCAAGCTGAGGTTTGTCACATCTACTTGCCTGGACCCTTTTTAGTTGGAGATGCCTGGGATTGAACCTGGGACCTTCTGCTTACCAAGCAGATGCTCTACTACTGAGCCACAGCCCCATTCATGGCTCTCCAGGGTCTCCAGCTGAGGTTTTCCATACCTTCTTGCCGAGACCCTTTTTAGTTGGAGATGCCGGGGATTGAACTTGGGACCTTCTGCTTACCAAGCAGATGCTCTAACACTGAGCCATAGACCCATTCATGGCTCTTCAGGGTCTCAAGCTGAGGTTTTCCACGCCTATTTGCCTGGACCCTTTTTAGTTGGAGATGCCGGGGATTGAACCTGGGACCTTCTGCTTACCAAGCAGATGCTCTACTACTGAGCCACAGCCCCATTCATGGCTCTCCAGGGTCTCCAGCTGAGGTTTTCCATACCTACTTGCCTGGACCCTTTTTAGTTGGAGATACTGGGGATTGAACCTGGGACCTTCTGCTTACCAAGCAGATGCTCTACCACTGAGCCACCGTTCCTCCCCTCTTCATAGGACTTGGTCTCCAGACCCCTCACCATCTTCTTCGCCCTCCTCTGGATCCGTTCCAGCTTGTCCAGATCCTTCTTAAGATGTGGTGCATCAGGATGGCAAAGCGTTCCTTCTGGGCCCAGATTTCTGAAGCATGCCCGAGAGCAGAGGCAGAGTTTATCCAAGACCTTCTCTTGAATGCAGAAGTTAATTAATTTCTTTGGAGGGGGAAGCAGCCAGCAAAGAGGGAGGACCAGAGGGACACTTCCGTTGGCGTGTGCTTCCCGTGTCGAAGCGAAGGAAGCTTGTGACACAGATGAGTCACGGCCCTCGCAAATGTCCGGGGAGAGACGCTCACAAACGGAGAGGTTTTGCTAGCAGCTCCACGGGTAACCGAAGGCAAGGTTGTAATTAAATATTGGGGGGGGGGGCTCACAACTTCCTTTATCTTATTCCCCCACGACACCCTGTGAGATTGTTGGGGCTGAGGGAGCTCGCCCAGAAGCTACCCTTTCAAGGATAGCTCTGCGAGACCTATGGCTGACCCAAGGCCATTCCAGCAGCTGCAAGCGGAGGAGTGGGGAATCAAACCCGGTTCTCTCAGATAAGAGAGCTCTGGCTGACCGAAGGCCATTCCAGCAGCTGCAAGTGGAGGAGTGGGGAATGAAACCCGGTTCTCCCAGAGAAGAGAGCTCTGGCTGACCCAAGGCCATTCCAGCAGTTGCAAGTGGAGGAGGGGGGGAATCAAACCCGGTTTTCCCAAATAAGAGAGCTCTGGCTGACCCAAGGCCATTCCAGCAGCTGCAAGTGGAGGAGGGGGGAATCAAACCCGTTTTTCCCAAATAAGAGAGCTCTGGCTGACCCAAGGCCATTCCAGCAGCTGCAAGTGGAGGAGTGGGGAATCAAACCCGGTTCTCCCAGATAAGAGAGCTCTGGCTGACCCAAGGCCATTCCAGCAGTTGCAAGTGGAGGAGGGGGGAATCAAACCCCGTTTTCCCAAATAAGAGAGCTCTGGCTGACCCAAGGCCATTCCAGCAGTTGCAAGTGGAGGAGGGGGGAATCAAACCCGGTTTTCCCAAATAAGAGGGCTCTGGCTGACCCAAGGCCATTCCAGCAGCTGCAAGTGGAGGAGGGGGGAATCAAACCCGGTTCTCCCAGAGAAGAGAGCTCTGGCTAACCCAAGGCCATTCCAGCAGTTGCAAGTGGAGGAGGGGGGAATCAAACCCGGTTTTCCCAAATAAGAGAGCTCTGGCTGACCCAAGGCCATTCCAGCAGCTGCAAGTGGAGGAGGGGGGAATCAAACCCGGTTTTCCCAAATAAGAGAGCTCTGGCTGACCGAAGGCCATTCCAGCAGCTGCAAGTGGAGGAGTGGGGAATCAAACCCGGTTCTCCCAGATAAGAGAGCTCTGGCTGACCCAAGGCCATTCCAGCAGTTGCAAGTGGAGGAGGGGGGAATCAAACCCGGTTTTCCCAAATAAGAGAGCTCTGGCTGACCCAAGGCCATTCCAGCAGTTGCAAGTGGAGGAGGGGGGAATCAAACCCGGTTTTCCCAAATAAGAGAGCTCTGGCTGACCCAAGGCGATTCCAGCAGCTGCAGGTGGAGGAGGGGGGAATCAAACCCGGTTTTCCCAAATAAGAGAGCTCTGGCTGACCCAAGGCCATTCCAGCAGCTGCAAGTGGAGGAGGGGGGAATCAAACCCGGTTTTCCCAAATAAGAGAGCTCTGGCTGACTCAAGGCCATTCCAGCAGCTGCAGGTGGAGGAGGGGAGAATCAAACCAGGTTCTCCCAGATAAGAGTCCGTGCACTTAACCACTACACCAAACTGGCTCTACACCAAACTTAGCACTATCCATCACCAATCTGTTAACTCAGCAGAGTGTGCCTATGATGGTAGAGAAGGAAAAAAGAACCACACTTACAATTCTGGGCTCCCCACCCCACCCCACCCCCACAGCAACCAGCGGAAACATTCAAAAAAACGTATCCACCAAACTATTCATTTAGGTATTATTTCCCCCCTCCTCTGGGACCCAAAATGGATTAAACATTGTTCTTTTCTATCCTTGCAACAACCCTATGAGGTGGGCTAGGCGAAGAGTATGTGACAGATCCAAGGTTATCCAGCAGGCTTAAGAACATATGAACACAAGAGAAGCCATGTTGGATCAGGCCAATGGCCCATCAAATTCAACACTCTGTGTCACATAAGAACATAAGAGAAGCCATGTTGGATCAGGCCAGTGGCCCCTCCAGTCCAACACTCTGTGTCACATAAGAACATAAGAGAAGCCATGTTGGATCAGGCCAATGGCCCATCCAGTCCAACACTCTGTGTCACATAAGAACAGAAGAGAAGCCAAGTTGGATCAGGCCAATGGCCCATCCAGTCCAACACTCTGTGTCACATAAGAACATAAGAGAAGCCCTGTTTGATCAGGCCAATAGCCCATCCAGTCCAACACTCTGTGTCACATAAGAACATAAGAGAAGCCATGTTGGATCAGGCCAGTGGCCCCTCCAGTCCAACACTCTGTGTCACATAAGAACATAAGAGAAGCCATGTTGGATTAGGCCAGTGGCCCCTCCAGTCCAACACTCAGTGTCACATAAGAACATAAGAGAAGCCATGTTGGATCAGGCCAGTTGCCCCTCCAGTCCAACACTCTGTGTCACATAAGAACATAAGTGAAGCCATGCTGGATCAGGCCAATGGCCCATCCATTCCATCACTCTGTGTCACATAAGAACATAAGAGAAGCCATGCTGGATCAGGCCAATAGCCCATCCAGTCCAACACTCTGCGTCACATAAGAGAAGCCCTGTTGGATCCGGCCAGTGGCCCATCCAATCCAACACTCTGTGTCACATAAGAACATAAGAGAAGCCATGTTGGATCAGGCCAGTGGCCCCTCCAGTCCAACACTCTGTATCACATAAGAACATAAGAGAAGCCATGTTGGATCAGGCCAGTGGCCCCTCCAGTCCAACACTCTGTGTCACATAAGAACATAAGAGAAGCCATGTTGGATCAGGCCAGTGGCCCCTCCAGTCCAACACTCTGTGTCACATAAGAACATAAGTGAAGCCATGTTGGATCAGGCCAATGGCCCATCCATTCCATCACTCTGTGTCACATAAGAACATAAGAGAAGCCATGCTGGATCAGGCCAATAGCCCATCCAGTCCAACACTCTGTGTCACATAAGAGAAGCCCTGTTGGATCCGGCCAGTGGCCCATCCAATCCAACACTCTGTGTCACATAAGAACATGTGAAGCCATGCTGGATCAGGCCAATAGCCCATCCAGTCCAACACTCTTGTGTAACATAAAAACATAAGAGAAGCCCTGTTGGATTAGGCCAATGGCCCATCCAGTCCAACACTCTGTGTCACATAAGAACATAAGAGAAGCCCTGTTGGATCAGGCCAGTGGCCCCTCCAGTCCAACACTCTGCGTCACATAAGAACATAAGAGAAGCCATGTTGGATCAGGCCAATGGCCCATCCAGTCCAACACTCTGTGTCACATAACAACATAAGAGAAGCCAAGTTGGATCAGGCCAATAGCCCATCCAGTCCAACACTCTGTGTCACATAAGAACATAAGAGAAGCCCTGTTGGATCAGGCCAATAGACCATCCAGTCCAACACTCTGTGTCACATAAGAACATCAGAGAAGCCCTGTTGGATCAGGCCAGTGGCCCCTCCAGTCCAACACTCTGTGTCACATAAGAACATAAGAGAAGCCATGTTGGATCAGGCCAATGGCCCATCCAGTCCAACACTCTGTGTCACATTAGAACAGAAGAGAAGCCAAGTTGGATCAGGCCAATGGCCCATCCAGTCCAACACTCTGTGTCACATAAGAACATAAGAGAAGCCCTGTTGGATCAGGCCAGTGGCCCCTCCAGTCCAACACTCTGTGTCACATAAGAACATAAGAGAAGCCATGTTGGATCAGGCCAATGGCCCATCCAGTCCAACACTCTGTGTCACATAAGAACAGAAGAGAAGCCAAGTTGGATCAGGCCAATGGCCCATCCAGTCCAACACTCTGTGTCACATAAGAACATAAGAGAAGCCAAGTTGGATCAGGCCAGTGGCCCCTCCAGTCCAACACTCTGTGTCACATAAGAACATAAGAGAAGCCCTGTGGGATCAGGCCAGTGGCCCCTCCAGTCCAACACTCTGTGTCGCATAAGAACATAAGAGAAGCCCTGTTGGATCAGGCCAGTGGCCCATCCAGTCCAACATTATGTGGCCAAAAATGCCAGGCGCCATCAGAATTCGAATCTAGCAAATCTATTGCTTTAACTGTGAGGAATCAATTGCTTTTGTTTATATTCTGCTTTAAAAAATAACACCGTTACCTGGGTTTCCCTGGGTTCTTCATTGTGTTTATATCCCCCATACCTGGCATTATGAACATATGAAGCTGCCTTATACTAAATCTGTCCCTTGGTCCATCAAAGTCAGTATTGTCTACTCAGACTGACAGCAGCTCTCCAGAGTCTCAAGCTGAGGTTTTTCGTACGTATTTGCTTGGACCATTTTTAGTTGGAGATGCTGGGGATTGAACCTGGGACCTTCTGCTCACCAAGAAGATGCTCTACCACTGAGCCACAGCCCCATTCATGGCTCTCCAGGGTCTCAAGCTGAGGTTTTTCGTACCTATTCGCCTGGACCCTTTTTAGTTGGAGATGCCGGGGACTGAACCTGGGACCTTCTGCTTACCAAGCAGATGCTCTACCACTGAGCCACAGCCCCATTCATGGCTCTCCAGGGTCTCAAGCTGAGGTTCTTCACGCCTATTCGCCTGGACCCTTTTTAGTTGGAGATGCCGGGGATTGAACCTGGGACCTTCTGCTCACCAAGCAGATGCTCTACCACTGAGCCACAGCCCCATTCATGGCTCTCCAGGGTCTCCAGCTGAGGTTCTTCACGACTACTTGTCTGGACCCTTTTTAGTTGGAGATGCCGGGGGGTGAACCTGGGACCTTCTGCTTACCAAGCAGATGCTCTACCACTGAGCCACCATCCCTCCCTTTTATATTTTATGGCACACAGGCCTGGCCCAACGAAGTGACATTTATGTCAGATCTGGCCCTCGTAGCAAATGTGCTTGACTCCTCTGGGTTAGAGTGTCAGAGAGATCAAGAGTAAACCACACCAGCTCAATTTAGCAGCCATCTGCATGATTCCAAAAGCTACCAACCGGCCCACTTACCCACTGGATCGACGACGTCTATGTGATCCACAAAATCCCTCTTGCCCAAGTAGACTGTCAGCTGTAAGAAAAAGAAGGGGGGGGGGGACAGGATAAAGAGTCGGCCAAAAACGCTGCCCAATTATGAATTGAACAAACAAGCCAGATCCTCAAACTGCCTCAGGTCAATGAATATTTGCTGTTTCCAGTTCCCACTGCGCTCTCTCTCTCTCTCTCTCTCTATATATATATATATATATATGTGTGTATATTCTAATCTCTGAGCACATCTTCCAAGATCCCATATTTGATTGCTCAAATATTGGGATTCTGGATTGGGAGATACAACGTGAACTTTTCTACAAATAGAGTGGGGGGGGGGAGGGAAGGAGGTGGATTTCGTGAATAGGACCGAGGGCAAGAAGGATCCAAAAGAACTGGCAAGATGACGGCCCCAAAGCTCCTCAAACCGGAACTCAAAGCCCGGGTTTGCACCGCACATGGTCTTGTTGCTACTAAGCAAGATGGCTAAAGGGAACCTATATACACAGAGGCAGTCAGCCTCTAGACCATGGATGTGAAACATGAGGCCCAGGGGCTGAATCAGGCCCCTGGAGGGCTCCTATCAGGCCCCCGAGCAACTAGCTGTCATCTTCTTCCTTCTCTCTCTCTCTCTCTCTCTCTCTCTCTCGCTTCCTTCTGTATCACAGCTTTGGCAGGCTTGCTCAATCGCACAGGAGCTACAGAGTGAAGCCTCTATCTTCTCTGTTGGCTGAGGCTCCTCCCTTGGGGATGAAGGGCAGGGGAGGAATAGTTTGCTTTGCCAGGCTCTCTCAATCCCACAGCAGAGCTACTGAGCCAAGCCTCTCTTCCTTCTATTGGCTGAGGCTCTTCCCTTGGGGACGAACGGTGGGGGAGGAATAGTTTGCTTTGCCGGGCTCTCTCAATCACACAGCTGAGCTACTGAGCCAAGCCTTTCTTCCTTCTATTGGCTGAGGCTCCTCCCTTGGGGACGAAGGGTGGGGGAGTAATAGTTTGCTTTGTTGGGCTCTCTTAATCACACAGCTGAGCTACTGAGCCAAGCCTTTCTTCCTTCTATTGGCTGAGGCTCCTCCCTTGGGGACGAAGGGTGGGGGAGGAATAGTTTGCTTTGCCAGGCTCTCTCAATCCCACAGCAGAGCTACTGAGCCAAGCCTCTCTTCCTTCTATTGGCTGAGGCTCCTCCCTCTCCTGGTCCCCTGGCGAAGGAAGGAAAGAGCCAGAGCTTCCCTATAACAGGTTCCCTGGATCCCATGGGAGAGATACAAAGAAAGCACCTTTAAGACCAAGAAGTGCTAACGTTTTAAGCATGCTTTATTAAAAGTTTTTTTGTTTTTTTAAAAAAATCTTTAATGTGTGTCGTCTTGTGTCCTTCCTAAAATTTATAACTCTGCCTCCTGCCATTGCATTTCATGACACACACAGCCCGACAAGGTCTCACTTGTGTGAGATGTGGCCCTCCAAAAAAATGAGTTTGACACCTCTACTCCGCATCCTTGTGCTAGGAAGCAACGCCAAGGTCACTGACTGGCCACTGTGCAAAGGAGGCTGAGAGCCGAGATGGCCCATGGCTCTGCTCCAGCAGGGCTCTTCTGATGTCCTTATGCTCAGTACCACACATGCAACGCATATATGGCTTTTTCTGTAAATAAACCAGGCTGTGGTGCCTAGCTTATTCCATAAGAGGAGAATTTGACGACTTCCTCCTTGTTTGGTGTAGTGGTTAAGTGTGCGGACTCTTATCTGGGAGAACCGGGTTTGATTCCCCACTCCTCCACTTGCACCTGCTGGAATGGCCTTGGGTCAGCCAGAGCTCTCTTATCTGGGAGAACCAGGTTTGATTCCCCACTCCTCCACTTGCAGCTGCTGGAATGGCCTTGGGTCAGCCAGAGCTCTCTTATCTGGGAGAACTGGGTTTGATTCCCCACTCCTCCACTTGCAGCTGCTGGAATGGCCTTGGGTCAGCCAGAGCTCTCTTATCTGGGAGAATAGGGTTTGATTCCCCACTCCTCCACTTGCAGCTCCTGGAATGGCCTTGGGTCAGCCAGAGCTCTCTTATCTGGGAGAACTGGGTTTGATTCCCCACTCCTCCACTTGCAGCTGCTGGAATGGCCTTGGGTCAGCCAGAGCTCTCTTATCTGGGAGAATAGGGTTTGATTCCCCACTCCTCCACTTGCAGCTGCTGCAATGGCCTTGGGTCAGCCAGAGCTCTCTTATCTGGGAGAACCGGGTTTGATTCCCCACCTCTCCACTTGCAGCTGCTGGAATGGCCTTGGGTCAGCCAGAGCTCTCTTATCTGGGAGAACCGGGTTTGGTTCCCCACTCCTCCACTTGCAGCTGCTGGAATGGCCTTGGGTCAGCCAGAGCTCTGTTATCTGGGAGAACCGGGTTTGGTTCCCCACTCCTCCACTTGCAGCTGCTGGAATGGCCTTGGGTCACCCAGAGCTCTTTTATCTGGGAGAACTGGGTTTGATTCCCCACTCCTCCACTTGCAGCTGCTGGAATGGCCTTGGGTCAGCCAGAGCTCTCTTATCTGGGAGAATCGGGTTGGATTCCCCACTCCTCCACTTGCAGCTGTTGGAATGGCCTTGGGTCAGCCACAGCTCTCTTATCTGGGAGAACCGGGTTTGATTCCCCACTCCTCCACTTGCACCTGCTGGAATGGTCTTGGGTCAGCCAGAGCTCTCTTACCTGGGAGGACCGGATTTGATTCCCCACTCCTCCGTTGCACCTGCTGGAATGGCCTTGGGTCAGCCAGAGCTCTCTTATCTGCGAGAACCAGGTTTGATTCCCCGCTCCTCTACTTGCACCTGCTGGAATGGCCTTGGCTAGCCAGAGCTCTCTTATCTGGGAGAACCGGGTTTGATTCCCCACTCCTCCACTTGCACCTGCTGGAATGGCCTTGGCTAGCCAGAGCTCTCTTATCTGGGAGAACCGGGTTTGATTCCACACTCCTCCACTTGCAGCTGATGAAATGGCCCTGGATCAGTCATAGCTCTCGCAGAGGTGTCCTTGAAAGGGCAGCTTCTGAGAGAGCTCTCTCAGCCCCACCTACCTCACAGGCAATACTCTCTCTAAGCTGTGGAGTCTTTTGTGTTTTAACAATTTATTGATAACATATGGTTACAAATCTTAATTATAGATTTTCAGTACTAACCCATATGGCATTTCAATCCCCCCCTCCCTCCAAGATTGACTTCCCCGAAGTTATAGATTCAAGTTCAATACTAAAGGTACTACTAACTGATCAAAGTTCAATCTATATATTTTTTCCTCATTAATGCTAAAAAATTGTCCAATGTCTTTTTACATTCCACTCTTTCTCCATATATCTTTTAAATTTCTTCCACTCCTTTTTGAAAATCTCTAAATCATAGTCTCTTAGCGTTCTAGTTAGTTTGTCCATTTCCCTCCACGATAAAACTTTCATAGTCCAGTCCCATTTCTCTGGTATTTTTTCTTGCTTCCACAGCTGCGCATACAGTGTCCTAGCAGCTGATAGCAAGTACCAAATTAGAGTCCTGCCTTCCTTTGTAAATTTCTCTAATTTTAATCCAAGCGAGAACGTCTCTGCAGTTTTCTTAAAATCGTAACCCAAAATTTTGGAGATTTCTTGTTGTATCATCTTCCAGTACTCTTTTGCTTTTTCACAAGTCCACCACATATGAAAGAAAGAACCTTCATGTTTTTTACATTTCCAACATCTATCCGACATTTTCTTACTCATCCTAGCCAGTTTTTTCGGAGTCATATACCACCTATACATCATCTTGAAACAGTTCTCTTTTATACTCTGACAAGTTGAGATCTTCAAGCTGTGGAGTCTTTTGAGCAAAAATTCTACTTTGTGAGCTACTGGCATTAAAGTTATGGCTTGCTGCATAAATTAGTTTGCTCTGGGGCCATATCATCCTGAGCAAAGACAAAAAAGTGTGCTGGAGGCTAAAAAAACTGTGAGCTAGCTCATGCTGACTCAGTTCAGAGGGAACACTGCTCACAGGGTGTCTGTTGTGGGGGAGGAAGGGAAAGGAGATTGGGAGCCGCTCTGAGACTCTTCAGAGTGGAGGGCGGGATATAAATCCAATATCCTCATCTACCTCACAGGGTGTCTGTTGTGGGGGAGGAAGGGAAAGGAGATTGTGAGCCACTCTGAGACTCTTCAGAGTGGAGGGCGGGATATAAATCCAATATCTTCATCTACCTCACAGGGTGTCTGTTGTGGGGGAGGAAGGGAAAGGAGACTGTGAGCCGTTCTGAGACTCTTCGGAGTGGAGGGTGGGATATAAATCCAATATCTTCATCTACCTCACAGGGTGTCTGTTGTCGGGGGAGAAGATATAGGAGATTGTGAGCCGCTGAGACTCTTCAGAGTGGAGGGCGGGATATAAATCTAATATCTTCATATACCTCACAGGGTGTCTGTTGTGGGGGGAGAAGATATAGGAGATTGTGAGCCGTTGAGACTCTTCAGAGTGGAGGGCGGGATATAAATCCAATATCTTCATATACCTCACAGGGTGTCTGTTATGGGGGAGGAAGGGAAAGGAGATTGTGAGCCACTCTGAGACTCTTTGGATTGGAGGGCAGGATATAAATCCAATATCTTCATCTACCTCACAGGGTGTCTGTTGAGGGGGGGGGAAGGTAAAGGAGATTGTGAGCTGCTCTGAGACTCTTCAGAGTAGAGGGCGGGATATAAATCCAATATCTTCATCTACCTCACAGGGTGTCTGTTGAGGTGGGGGAGGAAGGGAAAGGAGATTGTGAGCCGCTCTGAGACACTTTGGAGCGGAGGGCGGGATATAAATCCAATATCTTCATCTACCTCACAGGGTGTCTGTTGTGTGGGAGGAAGGGAAAGGAGATTGTGAGCCACTCTGAGACTCTTCGGAGTGGAGGGCGGGATATAAATCCAGTATCTTCATCTACCTCATGGGGTGTCTGTTGTGGGGGAGGAAGGGAAAGGAGATTGTGAGGCACTCTGAGACTCTTTTGGAGTGGAGGGCAGAATATAAATCCAGTATCTTCATCTACCTCACAGGGTGTCTGTTGAGGGGGGGAAAGGTAAAGGAGATTGTGAGCTGCTCTGAGACTCTTCGGAGTGGAGGGCGGGATATAAATCCAATATCTTCATATACCTCACAGGGTGTCTGTTGGGGTGGGGGAGGAAGGGAAAGGAGATTGTGAGCCACTCTGAGACTCTTCGGAGTGGAGGGCAGGATATAAATCCAATATCTTCATCTACCTCACAGGGTGTCTGTTGTGGGGGGGAGGAAGGGAAAGGAGAATGTGAGCCGCTCTGAGACTCTTTGGAGTGGAGGGCGGGATATAAATCCAATATCTTCATCTACCTCACAGGGTGTCTGTTGAGGGGGGGGGGAAGGGAAAGGAGATTGTGAGCCGCTCTGAGACTCTTCGGAGTGGAGGGCGGAATATAAATCCAATATCTTCATCTACCTCACAGGGTGTCTGTTGTGGGGGAGGAAGGGAAAGGAGATTGTGAGCTGCTCTGAGACTCCAAGATTCAGAGTGGAGGGCGGGGTATAAATCCAATGTGCTTGTCTTCTTACCTGCTCCAACTGCAGGAGGTAGATTTCCCCACTGAAAGGAGGAGGTGCAAAAGAGGGCTAATGCTGGCTTACTGCTCTACAGCCCGCCTCCAAAGCCAACAGCTAAACCCCGGGGATGAAAGTCCAAGCCCCTCCTAAGCTCCGCGCTTCTTTGGATACACTTGCAGCCGACAGATGGCCCCTGAGCCGCTTACGGGAGACACGAGATCATCCTTCCAAACTGCTCCGTGCCGTACCAGCCCGGCTTCCCGGAGGCTCATCCATCTTACCCGGCATTTAGTGAAAAAGAATGACAAGATTTATAGCGCGGCTTGTTCCCTTCCTGTTTTACAGCCTCCCGGCCCTAATTGGCCAGTGGCCGGCAGCCAGAGGGGCGGGAAGGAAAGAGAGAGCGATGAAACACAGGCCAGGCCTCTGGCAAAGGGAAACCGGCCCATGTGAACACAGGAAGTGGTCTTTTACCAGGGCTGCCTCTTCTCTGCCTGCGGCTCTTCTGGTAGAGCCAGGCCTCAGATTCAGTGGGATTTCACAGGAGCACAGCTTCTGAACCTTTCTGAGAGTTCCACCTCCTCCTTCTGAGAGTTCCACCTCCTTGGACAGCCAATTTGGTGTAGTGGTTAAGTGTGCGGACTCTTATCTGGGAGAACCGGGTTTGATTCCCCACTCCTCCACTTGCACCTGCTGGAATGGCCTTGGGTCAGCCAGAGCTCTCTTATCTGGGAGAACCAGGTTTGATTCCCCACTCCTCCACTTGCACCTGCTGGAATGGCCTGGGGTCAGCCATAGCTCTGGCAGAGGTTGTCCTTGAAAGGGCTGCTGCTGTGAGAGCCCTCTCAGCCCCACCCACCTCACAGGGTGTCTGTTGTGGGGGAAGGTGATAAAGAAGATTGTGAGCTGCTCTGAGAGTCTGAGATTCAGAGTGGAGGGCAGGACATAAATCCAATAAATCTTTTGTGGGGGAGGAAAGGAGATTGTAGGCCGCTCTGAGCCTCTGTCCTTGAAAGGGCAGCTTCTGGGAGAGCCCTCTCAGCCCCACCCATCTCCCAGGGTGTCTGTTGTGGGGGAGGAAAGGAAAGGAGACTGTAGGCGGCTCTGAGCCTCTGTCCTTGAAAGGGCAGCTGCTGTGAGAGCCCTCTCAGCCGCACCCACCTCACAGGGTGTCTATTGTGGGGGAGGAAGGGAAAAGAAATTGTGAGCCACTCTGAGATTCAGTCCTTGAAAGGGCAACTTCTGGGGAGAGCTCTCTCAGTCCCACCAACCTCATAGGGTGTCTGTTGTGAGGGAAGGTGATGAAGAAGATTGTGAGCTGCTCTGAGAGTCTGAGATTCGGAGTGGAGGGCAGGACATAAATCCCATATTATCTTCTTATTATTCTTTGGAAGGTGGAGCCTGTGGCATTAACCCCCCCCCAAAGGTCCCTCACCTCCCCCAACTCCACCCCCTGGCCCCCTCACTTTTGAACTTTCGGAGGCATTTGAAGATGGTTTGATTGAGAACTGCATTTGATTAAAGAAGAAGATAATTTTGGATTTATATCCCACCCTATACTCTAAATCTCAGTGTCCCCCCCCCACAACAAACACTCTGTGAGGTAGGTGGAGCTGAGAGAGCTCTAACAGAAGCTGCCCTTTCAAGGACAACCTCTGCCAGAGCTATGGCTGACTCAAAGCCATTCCAGCAGCTGCAAGTGGAGGAGCGGGGAAATCAAACCCGGTTCTCCCAAATAAGAGTCCGCACACTCAACCACTACACCAAACTGGCTCTCCTAAAGTAGACCTAAATTATGATTTTAAATGGTTGGTCTTTGTATATTTTACCTACTCTTCTTTTACATATTTTATTTATTTTGTAAACTGCCTTGAGCTCCATACGGAGCCCTTAGTTCAAAGTACCCTTCAGCTCAAAGTGGCAGCCTTCATTTTTGAAAATCCCTCCTCAGGTCGTCTACAGGCCAAAATCTAGCAGGGGACATATTCACTGTACTTTTACGCACCTGTTGAACTTTCAGTTTCCCAGGCAGTGCTGCAAAACCTTTTATACCAAAGCAAATTCCTTAATTTTTGAAACACCCTGTTTCCCCAGGCAAAGTCCCTCTTCTCCTCAACAGCCAGAAATCCAGCAGGTGATGCTTTCATTCCATCTTCACTCACCTGTTGAACTCCTGGCTCCCCGGGCTGTGGCCGAAAGACCCCTCTTTTAAAGTGAATTCCTTAATTTGTTTTCCTGGCAAACCTCCTCTAGCCCTCAGCAGTCAGAAATCCAACAGGTGGTGCTGTCACAGCAGCTTTATGCACCTGTTGAATTTCTGGATTCCAAGACGGTGGTGAAAAGCCCTTTCTTGCAAAGTGAATTCCTTAATTTGTGAAAGACACTTTTCCCCCCTGGGAAACGTCCTCTAGCCCTCGACAGGAGGAAATCCTGCAGATGATGCTTCCACAGCACCTTTATGCACCTGTTGGATTTCTGGCTCCCCAGGATGTGGTCAAAAGCCCTTTCTTTCAAAGCAAATGCTTTAATTTGTGAAAAAGACTGTTTTTCCCTGGCAAACCTCCTCTAGCTCTCCACAGACAGAAATCCAACGGGGATGCTTTCACTGCACCTTTACACTGGACCTGTTGAACTTCCAGCTTTCCAGGGAAAATCCCCTTGCTCCAAAGCAAATTCCTTAATTTGGTGGGCAAAAAACCTGATTCGGCAGCGTCAGGAACGAAACGACCATACAGCACGTTTTTAGATCCTTTGCAAAGAAGAAGATATTGGATTCATGTCCTGCCCTCCACTCCTGCCTAACTTCCCCGAATCAGCATTGTTGTCAGATGGCCATCTAGCCTCTCCTTGAAAACCTCTGAGGAAGGAGAGCCCGCCACCTCCCAAGGAAGAGGGAAATGAGGATGTAGAGGATATTTTGGGCATTGTACCAAAAATCTGGGGAGGGGGTCTGGAGACCAAGTCCTATCAAGAAAGGTTGAAGGAGCCTGGAGAGGAGGAGAGGTGATAGGATCACCATCTTCAAGTACTTGAAGTGATGTCCTGTAGAGGATGAGGGGTCTGAAGACCAAGTCCTACGAGGAAAGGTTGAAGGAGCTGGGCATGTTTAGCCTGGAGAGGAGGCCGCTGAGAGGTGATAGGATCACCATCTTCAAGTCCTTGAAGGGCTGTCATAGAAAAGATGAGGGGTCTGGAGACCAAGTCCTATGAGGAAAGGTTGAAGGAGCTGGGCATGTTTAGCCTGGAGAGGAGGCCGCTGAGAGGTGATAGGATCACCATCTTCAAGTCCTTGAAGGGCTGTCATAGAAAAAGATGAGGGGTCTGGAGACCAAGTCCTATGAGGAAAGGTTGAAGGAGCTGGGGATGTTTAGCCTGGAGAGGAGGAGGCTGAGAGGTGATAGGATCACCATCTTCAAGTACTTGAAGGGCTGTCCTATATAGCGGATGGTGTGGAATTGTTTTCTGTGGCCCCGGAAGGTAGGACCAGAACCAGTGGGTTGAAATTAAATCAAAAGAGTTTCCGGCTCAACGTTAGGAAGAACTTCCTGACTGTTAGAGCGATTCCTCATTGGAACAGGCTTCCTCGGGAGGAGGTGGTGGGCTCTCCTTCCTTGGAGGTTTTTATGCAGAGGCTAGATGGCCATCTGACAGCAATGACGATCCTGTGAATTTTAGGGGGAGGTGTTTGTGAGTTTCCTGCATTGTGCAGGGGGTTGGACTAGATGACCCAGGAGGTCCCTTCCAACTCTAGGATTCTATAAGTTTCTCTCCTCCTGCTCTTTTCCCTCCTCCTCAGTCCTTCCACCTATGATCCTTGCAGCCAGAGGTGCTGAGGGTCGAGCCTAGGACCTTCTGCATGAGGGTCGAGCCTAGGACCTTCCAAAAGGGAGGTGTTCCCCACCTCCCTTTTGAGCTCTGGTCCTCCCAAACAGGTTGAGCCAGTCTGAAAGAGAGGACAGAACGAGCTCTCCGTGTGTGTAAAGCACTGAGCGCCATTCACGCCCTGACAGCCACATCAATGCTGCAAATCAGTCGATTCTCCTACTCAATTTTCTTCCTTCCTTCCGACGTCTGCTCCCGCCAAAGAAATCTGTAGAATCGACAGAGAAATTCAACTCACCTTCCGTTGGGACTGGCCTTCTTAAAAACTCTGCAAAACAAGAGAGGGAGAGAAAAGGAGAGAGTCAGTAATGGGGTAGACACCTACAGGATTTAGCAGGAGTGGAAATTCCAATACATCCATCAGTATCGGAGTCTAGCCCTTTCAAAGAAAAAAGCCAACCCAACCCTTAGAGCAATCTCAGGTGGCCAAATCGGAACATAAGAGCCAGACAGAATAAAATGTTAGATGTTGAAGGAAGGAAGGAAGGAAGGAAGGAAGGAAGGAAGGAAGGAAGGAAGGAAGGAAGGAAGGAAGGAAGGAAGGAAGGAAGGAAGGAAGGAAGGAGGGAGGGAGGGAGGGAGGAAGGGAGGGAGTGAACCTGAACATATGAAGCTGTCTTATACTGAATCAGACCCTTGGTCCATCAAAGTCAGTATTGTCTTCTCAGACTGGCAGCGGCTCTCCAGGGTCTCAAGCTGAGGTTTTTCACACCTATTTGCCTGGACCCCTTTTTGGAGATGCCGGGGATTTGAACCTGGGACCTTCTGCTTCCCAAGCAGATGCTCTACCACTGAGCCACCGTCCCTCCCCAAAGGAAGGGGAAGGGGAAGGGGAGGGAGGGAGGGAGGGAGGGAGGGAGGGAGGAAGGAAGGAAGGAAGGAAGGAAGGAAGGAAGGAAGGAAGGAAGGAAGGAAGGAAGGAAGGAAGGAAGGAAGGAAGGAAGGAAGAAGGAAGGAGATGTTTGAGAGCCCCAAGGCATGGATGTCAGATGTTTGAAAGCAGAAAGGAAGGAAGGAAGCAAGAGAAGGAAGGAAGGAAGGAAGGAAGGAGGGAGATGTTTGAGAGCCCCAAGGCATGGATGTCAGATGTTTGAAAAGCAGAAAGGAAGAAGGGAAGGAAGAAGGGAAGGAAGAAGGGAAGGAAGGAAGGAAGGAAGGAAGGAAGGAAGGAAGGAAGGAAGGAAGGAAGGAAGGAGGGAGGGAGGGAGATGTTTGAGAGCCCCAAGGCATGGATGTCAGATGTTTGAAAGCAGGAAGGAAGAAGGGAAGGAAGGAAAGGAGGGAGGAGAGGGAGGGAGGAATGGAGGTAGGGAAGGAAGGGAGGAAAGAAGGAAGGCAAGAAATGGAGGGAGGAAAATAGATGGTGAGGGAAGGAGAGGTAGGAAGAAAGCTACTTTAACTTCAAATACATTCTTGGAACTGCCAGCTGCTTCAGTTTGGACCAGGGCTTTTTTTTTGTAGCAGGACTTCCTTTTGGATATTAGGCCACACAGCGCTGATGCAGTAAATCCTCCTGGAGCGTACACTAGGCCCTGTACGAAGAGCCCTGTAAGCTCCAGTATTGGCTACATCAGGGGTGTGTGGCCTAATATGCAAAGGAGTTCCTGCTACAAAAAAAAGCCCTGGTTTGGACAAACGATTTAAAGAGACAAATACCTTCTCCAATCTGGCTGACGGGGTTTTGGGGGCTTCAAGAGCCTCCCGATATTGTGTGAAAGAGCCACAGTTTGGCCACCCGTGTCTTAGAGTCTCCGGACTGGCTCTCTTCCTTGCCGGAGGGAGTTTTGTGTGTGCCTCACAGAGCTCATGAAGCAGAAGTGGTCTGAGATGGTAACCGCAGTGGCCTGGCGTCAGCTCCCCTAGGGCGAAGCAAAAATGTTTCCAGGCGAGTGGCCCAGAAGGAGACTGAGCTAACCTGTGTTCCCACACTTCTGCAACAACTGCTGGTCCCTGTGTTTATTTTCAGCCCTGAAAGATGGGAAATCACGGGGTGGAATTGCATGCATGGCTATCATAGGCTCAGCTGGTTTCCACACACCCCCTCCAACTTCACGGACTTGGTCTTTTCCCCATTGTTGACGGAAAGGGGTCGGGGGAGAAGGAGATGCCACTAAATGACGCTTCACATCGCTCTCTAGTCGGCCCACTTTCCGACGCCTTCCCTGAATAGCAACCTAAATACCAAATCTTCTGCCTGACCCACCCCAGGTAGCTCTCAAGATCTGCTTCCAATTTGCCTGCTTGGTCAAAAACCTGCACACGTCAGTTCTAGGGTTTACCAATCCCCAGGTGGGGGCAGGGGATCCCCCGGTTTGGAGGCCCTCCCCCCGCTTCAGGGTCGTCAGAAAGCTGCAGGGGGGAGGGAAGTCTCCTGGGCACTCCATTATTCCCTATGGAAACCAATTCCATAGGCTATAATGGATAATTGATCTGAAGAAGAAGATTGAAGATATTGGATTTATATCCCACCCTCCACTCAGAGCGGCTCACAATCTCCTTTATCTTCCTTCCCCACAACAGACACCCTGTGAGATGGGTGGGGCTGAGAGAGCTCTCACAGCAGCTGCCCTTTCAAGGACAGAGGCTCAGAGCGGCCTACAATCTCCTTTCCCTTCCTCTCCCACAACAGACAACCCTGTGAGGTGGGTGGGGCTGAGAGGGCTCTCACAGCAGCTGCCATTTCAGAGACACCTCTGCCAGAGCTATGGCTGACCCAAGGCCATTCCAGCAGGTGCAAGTGGAGGAGTGGGGAATCAAACCCGGTTCTCCCAGAAAAGTGTCCGTGCACTTAACCACTACACCAAACTGGCTCTCTTTATATATATCGACCCTCCACTCTGAATCAGAGTCTCATAGTGGTCCACAGTCTCCTTTTCCTCCCCCCGCTCCCACACACACAACAGATACCCTGTGAGGTGGGTGGGGCTGAGAGAGGGCTCTCACAGCAGCTGCCCTGCGAGAGCTCTGGCTGACCCAAGGCCATTCCAGCAGTTGCAAGTGGAGGAGTGGGGAATCAAACCTGGTTCTCCCAGATAAGAGAGCTATGGGTGACCCAAGGCCATTGCAAGCAGCTGCAAGTGGAGGTGGGGGAATCAAACCTGGTTCTCCCATATAAGGGAGCTCTGGCTGACCCAAGGGCCATTCCAGCAGCTGCAAGTGGAGGAGTGGGGAATCAAACCCGTTCTCCCAGATAAGAGAGCTCTGGCTGACCCAAGGCCATTCCAGCAGCTGCAAGTGGAGGAGTAGGGAATCAAACCGGTTCTCCCAGATAAGAGAGCTCTGGTTGACCCAAGGCCATTCCAGCAGCTGCAAGTGGAGGAGTGGGGAATCAAACCCGGTTCTCCCAGATAAGAGAGCTCTGGCTAACCCAAGGCCATTCCAGCAGATGCAGGTGGAGGAGTGGGGAATCAACCTGGTTCTCCCAGATAAGGGTCCGCACACTTAACCACTACACCAAACTGATCTGTGGTTATCTGGGGCTCTGGGGGTGGCTATTTTTTGAGTTAGAAGCACCAAATTTTCAGCATAGCATTCAATGCTCTCCTCAAAAGACCCTCCATGTTTCTAAAGGATTGGGCCAGGGGGCTCAATTCAATGAGCCCCAAAAGAAGGTGCCCCTTCCCTTCATTATTTCCAATGGAAGGAGGCATTTAAAAGGTGTGCGGTCCCTATAAATTTGATGGCCACAACTGCTTTTGGAGATGAGTTGTGCTGGTCACACCCTTGCTCCTGGCTCCAGCCCCAAAGTCTACTGGTTCCCCCCCCGCCCCAAAAGTCCCCAAATATTCTTGAATTGGATTTGACAACCCTTCTCAGTTCGACAAAGCAAAGCCAAAACCTTAGACCTAATTGCCCAGCCAGGCAAAACTGTGCGGCCTCTTGCCAGACTGTACGAAAAAGGTTTGCTCCGATGATTACCTTGCCAAGTCTGCCGCAAGCAAGTTCTGGGCACGCCGCAAACAAGCGCACACGCCTGAGTTTGCATCACAGCCACACGCACAAGCTGGGAACTTGTTGTCCGTTTTGCCCTATTAAGCGATTCTGCACCATCCGGAGAACGTAGATGCCCCAGGTGAGAGAACTGTGGATGAACGGAACTGGATTCCCTGCAATGCTCACATTAGCGCAGGAATGGGAAATTCAATACGGATTTTCGTTTCCCTCCCCCCCCCTTCCACAAACACAGCGACGTGATAGCCGTGAAGCAGGAAAAGAGCCTTACTCCGAGGCAATTCAATTAGTCCTCGTTATTGCTGCATGAACCGACATCTGGGAACGCTAATCTCTGTGGATGAATTTCCGCCGGGGGTGGTGTTAAATCAGCTGCCACCCAAACAACCAAGCATCACCGGACACCACAAAGGCAAGCCTCCGCCACCACAGATGTGCTAGTCTTTGAGATCCTGGGATCACAGAGTTGGAAGGGGCCACGGAGGTCATCCAGTCCAACCCCCTGCTCAGTGCAGGATCGGTGTAAAAGCATCAGACCGGGCAGTCCAATCTAGTCCAACATCCTAGCCAGCCAGTTCCTCTAGAGGGTCAACAACAAGGCAGAGAGGCCAAGGCTTTCCCCTGAGAAGACCCTCAGAAGAGCCCTGCTGGATCAGAACAGGGAGGGTCCACCTAGTCCAGCCTCCTGTCTCACACAGTGGCCAACCAGTTCCTCTGGAGGACCAACAACAAGGCAGAGGCCAAGGCTCTTCCCCTGAGAAGAACCTCAGAAAAGCCCTGCTGGGTCAGATCAGTGAGGGGCCATCTAGTTCAGCCTCCTGCCTCACACAGTGGCCAGCCAGTTCCTCTGAAGGGCCAACAAGTGGGCAGAGAGGCCGAGGCCTTCCTTGAGAAGAACTTTAGAAGAGCCCTGCTGGGTCAGATCAGTGAGGGTCCATCTAGTCCAGTCTCCTGTCTCACACAGTGGCCAACCGGTTCCTCTGGAGGACCAACAACAAGGCAGATGCCAATGCCTTCCCCTGAGAAGAACCTCAGAAAAAGCCCTGCTGGATCAGACCACTGAGGGTCCATCTAGTCCAGCCTCCTGTCTCACACAGTGGCCAACCAGTCCCTCTGGAGGGCCAACAACAGGGCAGAGAGGTCGAGGCCTTCCCTTGAGAAGAACCTCAGAAAAGCCCTGCTGGTCAGATCAGTGAGGGTCCCATCTAGTCCAGCCTCCTGTCTCCACACAATGGCCAGCCAGTTCCTCTGGAGGGCCAACAACAGGGCAGAGAGGCTGAGGCCTTCCCCTGAGAAGAACCTCAGAAGAGCCCTGCTGGATCAGATCAGTGAGGGTCCATCTAGTCCAGCCTCCTGTCTCACACAGTGGCCAACCAGTTCCTCTGGAGGGCCAACAATGGGGCAGAGAGGCCGAGGCCTTCCCCTGAGAAGAACCTCAGAAGAGCCCTGCTGGGTCAGATCAGTGAGGGTCCATCTAGTCCAGATTCCTGTCTCACAATAGAGGCCAACCAGTTCCTCTGGAGGGCCAACAAGAGGGCAGAGTGGCCGAGGCCTTCCCCTGAGTTGCCTCCTGGCTCTGCGATTCAGAGGATTAGTGTCTCTGGATGTAGAGGTTTCCCATCAGCCACCATGACCAGTAGCCGTCGACAGACTTATCTTGCATGAATCTATCTCATCCCCTTTGAAAGCTGGTTTATGCCCGTGGCCACCACCGCATCCTCTGGCTGCAAATTCCCCCTTCTAAGCACTCTCTGTGCGAAGGAGTATTTCCTTTTGTCCATCCTGACCCTACCGCCCATCAGCTTCCATTAATGCCCTGGAGTTCTAGTACTTGGGGAGAGGGAGAAAAACACTCCGACCGATTTCGCACGAAGGCTAGTTCCGGGTGGAGTGCCCCTTCGATCCCGGCACTTTTCGCACAGAGCTGCGAGTTTGGCACACCGCTTTCCCGCAGCAAGCGCCATCCTGTTACAAGCGGCTTCTGCATGCCGCGGAAAAGCAGCACGACAACGCGCAGCTCCAGGGCATCTGGTGGGAAAACGGAGAGAAGCGCTCTCTATCCGGAGCAAGCCCTAGTGGGAAATCGGTCTCACTGTGGGGGTCCCCTCCTTACCACTCAAAAGCAGAGTCCTGGCTCTAAAGTTGCAGAGACTTTTCTGCTGGGATTACAAATGGAAAAATTTCCAAAAGAAGATAGAACTTTGATATGGTACTTGCTCTCAGCTGCTAGGAGATTGTATGCGCAGCTGTGGAAGCAAGAAAAAATACCAGAGAAATGGGATTGGATTGTTAAAGTATGTCACGGAGTGAAATGGACAAATTAACAAGAAAATTAAGAGACTATGATTTGGAGCTCTTTAAATTGGAGTGGAAGAAGTTCAGAAGATACGTAGAAAAAAGAGTGGAAAATAAAAGGACATTGGACAATCTTTGATAATGATTACGTTTTTAAAATAAGAATATAACTTTTGGTTTTTTAATAGTTAAGTGTACCTTTAATATTTGTTTCTTTTAAGTAAATAACACTGGCGGGGGGGTCAAGTAACGGGGGGAGGAGTGGGGGAAAAGTAACATATGGGGTAGAAGAATTTTTCTTTTTTTAAGTCTTTATAAGATGTAGATATAGTTTTGCTACCATATGTTACTAATAAAAATTGTTTATTACAAAAAAAAAGCTGAGTCCTGGCTCTGAAATCAATTTCTGATTTGCTCCTAAAACTGCGAAGGCTTTTTTTGGGGGGGGAGGGGGAGCTGTACGTGTGTGGGGGGGAGAACAACCCTTTCTCCATTTTTACAGAGGATGCCCCCCCCCTTGATTTTCAAGATGGCAAATTTAGACATTTTGGACAGAACTCAAAATTAAAGACCTCTCTATGAAATACCTTCTCATTAAAGATAAAAGGTAAAGACAATCCACTGTGCAAGCACCAGTCATTTCCGACTCTGGGGTGATGTTGCTTTCACAACATTTTCACGGCAGACTTTTTTACAGGGTGGTTTGCCATTGCCTTCCCCAGTTATCAATACTTTCCCCCCAGCAAGCTGGGGACTCATTTTACCGACCTCGGAAGGACGAAAGGCTGAGTCAACCTGGAGCTGGCTACCTGAACCCAGCTTCCGCTGGAATCGAATTCAGGTCGTGAGCAGAGTTTAGGACTGCAGTACTGAAGCTGTACTACTCTGCGCCACGGGGATCTGTTCTTCCTCCTCATTAGGAAAGAGTTAGATGCTTTTTAAAAACAGTATTATTCCATATGCTCAATGTGAAATTTTTTTTTATGTAGGACAATCTACAGCAGAAGATCCTTGTACATTCTGCAGACGTATGCAACACATGCTCAAAAATACGTGCATCATTTCACTCTGACTCATTCTGTCCACAAGGGACGTGATAAGAATACGCTGTCAACTAGTTTTAGCCTTTTCAGTGTTACAAATTCCATACCCAGACATGCTTCTAGCCCTATTATGATCGCAAGAGACCGCTTCTGCCCAAACAGCACAGTTTTGTATCGTCACTACAAAACCTGGAGTTTTGATTTTCAGCTTTTATTTTTCCCTGCCTCTCAGACACTGAAACCTAAGGTATATGGGATCATCCCCGTGAGCTAAAATCCGAGGTACAGATGCTAAGCAGACAGAATAACAGTTTGCATTTCACCAGGGGTTGTTTTGTAGAAAAACAGGTAGTGGAGTTCATTAGCATAACTTATTAGCATATGCCAGCCCCCTCGCCAGCCAAAAGCAACCTGACCCAAGAAAGGAGAGCCCCGGGCGAGCGAGGCCTGCTTGGTCTGGCTGGATCTCTAGCCACTCCCCTCACCAGCCAAAACCAGAAGAAGATGAAGAAGAAGATATTGGATTTATATCCCGCCCTCCACTCCGAAGAGTCTCAGAGCGGCTCACAATCTCCTTTCCCTTCCTCCCCCACAACAGACACCCTGTGAGGTAGATGAAGATATTGGATTTATATCCTGCCCTCCACTCCGAAGAGTCTCAGAGCGGCTCACAATCTCCTTTCCCTTCCTCCCCCACAACAGACACCCTGTGAGGTAGATGAAGATATTGGATTTATATCCTGCCCTCCACTCCGAAGAGTCTCAGAGCGGCTCACAATCTCCTTTCCCTTCCTCCCCCACAACAGACACCCTGTGAGGTAGATGAAGATATTGGATTTATATCCTGCCCTCCACTCCGAAGAGTCTCAGAGCGGCTCACAATCTCCTTTCCCTTCCTCCCCCACAACAGTCACCCTGTGAGGTGGGTGGGGCTGGAGAGGGCTCTCACGGCAGCTGCCCTTTCAAGGACAACCTCTGCCAGAGCTATGGCTGACCCAAGGCCATGCTAGCAGGTGCAAGTGGAGGAGTGGGGAATCAAACCCGGTTCTCCCAGATGAGAGTCCGCACACTTAACCACTACACCAAACCGGCTCTCCGCAAACCTAACGCAAGAAAGGAGAGCCCTGGGTGAGCGAGGTTAGAGATCCAGCCAGACCAAGCAGGCCTCGCTCACCTGGGGCTCTCCTGCCCCCCCCAAATCAAAAGGCCAGCAAGTCACCCCCCACCCAAAATCACATTAAGTGGAGAAAGTGTGGTATGGGCTTCTCCAGGGGTTAATCAGGGCTGCTGGGGGCGTGGCAAAGCCCCTAGTGGCTGGCTGGCTGCCCGCTCTCCTAATCCAAGGATTGTTATGCAGCTGCACCTACTATTCAATGGACAAAGCAGGTGGGGAGGAGGAGGGGGAACCCTCAGAAAGGTTCAGGAGCTGCACGCCTGTGAGCTCCTGCTGAATCTGAGGCCTGCATTTCACTCCGGTATTACAGACTCCCTTCCTCCCCACCACAGCTTCCAAACTCTTACACCTCTATCTCCTCGAGTCTTTTCCAACCCCAAAATATTCTTTTCGGGGTCAGAAGAAGGGGAATCCAGTTCTCCCACCGCATGACACAAACGTCCCTTCCCGCCATTCAGAAAAAGGCAGGTGACATTTGAAAACCATGAATAATAAAAGGCTTCCATTTAAGCGGCTCTCGGGGGTAACTTTGAGACGACTCCCGTTTAATCCGATTTGCTCCGTTTAAGAGGCTGCTGGTTTCTGGGTGAACTCTCAGACTTGGGGGAGCCAAAAGGGGAAAGTGGTCTTGTCCCTTGAATCAATGAGGACAGACGGCCGACGCTTGCATTTGGAGGGTATCCCTCTCCTCACAACTGCAACTTCGCTCAGGCCCCAAGAAGCCTGTGGAATGTTCTCAATTTCTTTTTTGGCTTTAGGGGTGGCAACTAACAGCCGTCTTTGAAGGGAACTGAAAACAAATCAGCCGGTATCCTAATACTCCCGTATAAATCGATGGTGCGGCCTCCTTTGGAGTACTGTGTACAATTCTGGACACCGCACCTCAAAAAGGATATTATAACATTGGGAAAAAGTCCAGAAAAGGGCAACTAGAAGGATTCCAGGGCCGGAACACTTTCCCTGTGCAGAAGGGATAAAACGCTTGGGACTCTTTAGCTTGGAGAAACGTCAACTGAGGGGGGACATGACAGAGGTTTACAAGATTATGCATGGGATGGAGAGGGTAGAGAGAGAAGTACTTTTCTCCCTTTCTGACAATACAAGAACTGATGGTCATTCAATGACATTGCTGAGCAATCAGGTTAGATAATGGATAAAAGGAAGTCCTTCACCCAAAGAGTGATTAACACTTGGAATTCACTGCCACAAGAGGTGTTGGCAGCTACAAACACAGGCAGCTTCAAGAGGGTATTGGATCAACATCTGGAGCAGAGGTCCATCAGTGGCTCTTAGCCACAGCATATTGTTGGAATTCTCTGTCTGGGGCAGTGATGCTCTGTCTTCTTGGTGTTTGGGGGGAACACAGTAGGAGGGGTTCTAGTGTCCTGGCCCCACTGGTGAACCTCTTGATGGCACCTGGGTTTTTTGGCCACTGTGTGATACACAGTGTTGGACTGGATGGGGCATTGGCCTGATCCAACATGGCTTCTCTTATGTTCTTACGTAGCACTCCACAAGGGGCAGACTCATCATCTCACATTAGATCAAATCAGACCCTTGATCCATCATGGTCAATACTGCCTACTCAGACTGGCAGTGGCTTTTGTGGATCTCAGGTGGTGCCCTTTCCTATCACCTGATCCTTTTAACTGGAGATGCCAGGGATTGAACCTGGGACATTCAGTATACCAAGCAGATGCTCTACCACTGAGCCACCATGCTTCCCCAAATAATGCACATATGAAACTGCCTTATAAAAGAGCCAGTTTGGTGTAGTGGCGAAGTGTGCGGACTCTTATCTGGGAGAACCAGGTTTGATTCCCCACTCCTCCACTTGCAGCTGCTGGAATGGCCTTGGGTCAGCCATAGCTCTCGCAGAGGTTGTCCTTGAAAGGGCAGCTTCTGGGAGAGCTCTCTCAGTCCCACCCACCTCACAGGGTGTCTGTTGTGGGGGGAGAAGATATAGGAGATTGTAAGCCGCTCGGAGACTCTGATTCAGAGAGAAGGGCAGGGTATAAATCTGAGAAGGAGGAGGAGAAGAAGAAGAAGAATCAGCCTCCTGGCCTATCAGGGTCAGTGTTGTCTAGTCCAACTGGAAGCTGCTCACTGGGTCTCAGGCTGAAGTCTTTCACATCACATATGGTCTGCTCCTTCATAACTGGAGATACCGGGGACTGAACCTAGGGCCTTCTGCATACAAACAGATGCTCTACCAAATGAGCCAGTGAAATCTTTCACATTAGTGGTGCTGGAGAAGACTCTTGAGAGCCTCTTGGACAGCAAGAAGATCAAATCAGTCAGTCCTAAGGGAAATCAACCCAGACGGTTCCCTGGAAGGCCAGATGCTGAAGCTGAAGCTCAAATACTTTGGCCACCCAATGAGAAGGGAGCACTCCCTGGAGAAGACTCTTGAGAGTCCCTTGGACTGCAAGAAGATCCACTCAGTCAATCCTAAGGGAAATCAACCCTGACTGTTCCCTGGAAGGTCAGATGCTGAAGCTGAAGCTCAAATCCTTTGGCCACCAAATGGGGCTGAAAGAGTGATCCCAGGAGCTGCACTTTCAAGGACAGAGGCTCAGAGCAGCCTACAATATCCTTTCCCTTCCTCCCCCACAACAGACACCCTGTGAGGTGGGTGGGGCTGAGAGGAGTCTCAAATAAGCTGCCCTTTCAAGGACAGAGGCTCAGAGCAGCCTACAAACTTCTTTCCCTTCCTCCCCCTCAACAGGCACCCTTTGAGGTGGGTGGGGCTGAGAGAGCTATTACAGAAGCTTCTCTTTCAACTCCTACGAGAGCTATGGCTGACCCAAGGCCATTCCAGCAGCTGCAAGTGGAGGAGTGGGGAATCAAACCCGATTCTCCCAGATAAGAGAGCTCCGGCTGACCCAAGGCCATTCCAGCAGCTGCAAGCAGAGGAGTGGGGAATCCAACCCGGTTCTCCCAGATAAGAGAGCTCTGGCTGACCCAAGGCCATTCCAGCAGCTGTAAGAGGAGGAGTGGGGAATTAAACCCGGTTCTCCCAGATAAGAGAGCTCTGGCTGACCCAAGGCCATGCTAGCAGGTGCAACTGGAGGAGTGGGGAATCAAACCCGGTTTTCCCAGGTAAGAGAGCTCTGGCTGACCCAAGACCATTCCAGCTGCTGCAAGTGGAGGAGTGGGGAATCAAACCCGGTTCTCCCAGATAAGAGAGCTCTGGCTGACCCAAGGCCATTCCAGCTGCTGCAAGCGGAGGAGTGGGGAATCAAACCCGGTTCTCCCAGAAAAGAGAGCTCTGGCTGACCCAAGGCCATTCCAGCTGCTGCAAGTGGAGGAGTGGGGAATCAAACCTGGTTCTCTAAAGAGAGCACTGGCTGACCCAAGGCCATTCCAGCAGCTGCAAGTGGTGGAGTAGGGAATCAAACCCTGTTCTCCCAGATAAGAGAGCTCTGGCTGACCCAAGGCTATTCCAGCAGCTGCAAGTAGAGGAGTGGGGAATCAAACCCAGTTTTCCCAGATAAGAGAGCTCTGGCTGACCCAAAGCCATTCCAGCAGGTGCAAGTGGAGGAGTGGGGAATTAAACCCGGTTCTCCCAGATAAGAGAGCTATGGCTGACCCAAGGCCATTCCAGCAGCTGCAAGTGCAGGAGAGGGGAATCAAACCCGGTTCTCCCAGATAAGAGAGCTCTAGCTGACCCAAGGCCATTCCAGCAGCTGCAAGTGGAGGAGTGGGGAATCAAACCCAGTTCCCCCAGATAAGAGAGCTCTGGCTGACCCAAGGCCATTCCAGCAGCTGCAAGTGGAGGAGTGGGGAATCAAAACCGGTTCTCCCAGAGAAGAGAGCTCTGGCTGATCCAAGGCCATTCCAGCAGGTGCAAGTGGAGGAGTGGGGAATCAAACCCGGTTCTCCCAGATAAGAGTCCGCACACTTAACCACTACACCAACCTGGCTCTCTCTTTGGGGCCAGGCAGAAATTTTTCTCCAGGCCAGTTTTACAAGGGGACTTGGAGGCTTTTGCCATCTTCTGGGCATGGAGCAGGGGTCAATGGGGATGTGTGGGGAAGGTATCTGTGAAATTCCTGCATTCTGCCGGGGGTTGGACTAGATGACCCTGGATGTCCCTTCCAACTCTATAATTTCATGATTCTATGATGCAGATGCCGGGGGTTGGCCTAGGGACCTTCTACATACCAAGCGGATGCTCTGCCACAGAGCCAAGGCCTCTCCCCAAAGAATAACAAACCTACACAAACACAGCAATCATGCCATACACAGTGACACAAGCCAGGGTCTTGTTAGTGCTCCCGTTTCGTCTGCGGAGCTCTTGCTCAAAGGCAATTTACTTGATTTCCTTGTTATTAGAATTCAGGCAGTAAGTTACAGAACAGCTATTTAGGAGAGCTTGCCTGCCAAGCTGAAAGATTATTTGCTGCCTCATAAGCTCCCGTGGCCTTCTGAAGCATTATTCATGGCTCTACTGTTCACCGGCTTACATCCGACGGTGGATTTCCACGGACAGAAGGGACGTCCCTCCCTACACAGCCCAAAATGTCCCTAGCAATGCTGCTCTTGGGGGATGTGGACCCCAGGAACATCAGGGGAACAGAGTCAAAGGTCTTAAGAGAACCAGTTTGGAGTAGTGGGAACGTGCGCAGACTCATCCGGGAGAACCGGGTTTGATTCCCCACTCCTCCACTTGCAGCTGCTGGAATGGCCTTGGGTCACCCAGAGCTCTCTTATCTGGGAGAACCGGGTTTGATTCCCCACTCCTCCACTTGCAGCTGCTGGAATGGCCTTCGGTCAGCCAGAGCTCTCTTATCTGGGAGAACCGGGTTTGATTCCCCACTCCTCCACTTGCAGCTGCTGGAATGGCCTTGGGTCAGCCATAGCTCTTTTATCTGGGAGAACCAGGTTTGATTCCCCGCTCCTCCACTTGCAGCTGCTGGAATGGCCTTGGGTCACCCAGAGCTCTCTTATCTGGGAGAACCGGGTTTGATTCCCCACTCCTCAACTGGCAGCTGCTGGAATGGCCTTGGGTCAGCCAGAGCTCTCTTATCTGGGAGAACCGGGTTGGATTCCCCACTCCTCCACTCGCAGCTGCTGGAATGGCCTTGGGTCAGCCAGAGCCTCTCTTACCTGGGAGAACTGGGTTTGATTCTCCACTCCTCCACTTGCACCTGCTGGAATGGTCTTGGGTCAACCAGAACTCTCTTATCTGGGAGAACCAGGTTTGATTCCCCACTCCTCCACTTGCAGCTGCTGGAATGGCCTTGGGTTAGCCAGAGCTCTCTTATCTGGGAGAACCGGGTTTGATTCCCCGCTCCTCCACTTGCAGCTGCTGGAATGGCCTTGGGTCAGCCAGAGCTCTCTTATCTGGGAGAACTGGGTTTGATTCCCCACTCCTCCACTTGCACCTGCTGGAATGGCCTTGGGTCAGCCAGAGCTCTCTTATCTGGGAGAACCGGGTTTGATTCTCCACTCCTCCACTTGCACCTGCTGGAATGGCCTTGGGTCAGCCAGAGCTCTCTTATCTGGGAGAACCGGGTTTGATTCCCCACTCCTCCACTTGCACCTGCTGGAATGGCTTTGGGTCAGCCAGAGCTCTCTTATCTGGGAGAACCGGGTTTGATTCCCCACTCCTCCACTTGCACCTGCTGGAATGGCCTTGGGTCAGCCAGAGCTCTCTTATCTGGGAGAACCGGGTTTGATTCTCCACTCGTCCACTTGCAGCTGCTGGAATGGCCTTGGGTCAGCCAGAGCTCTCTTATCTGGGTGAAACGGGTGTGATTTCCCCACTCCTCCCCTTGCAGCTGCTGGAATGGGCTTAGGTCAGCAATAGTTCTCACAGAGCTGTCCTTGAAAGGGCAGCTTCTGGGAGAGCTCTCTCAGCCCCACCCACCTCACAGGGTGCCTGTTGTTGGGGAAGGAGATTGTAAGCTGCTCTGAGACTCTGATTCAGAGAGAAGGGTGGGTTATAGATCTGCGGTCTTCTTCAGAAGCCTGGGGCTTCTGAATACCAAGCAGATACTCTACCACTGAGCCACAAATTTTCCCTTTCAGCCCAGAGGGTCTCCATCCCCTGGCCTTATCAGAATAAGCGAGCTTTAACAAACAATAGCATATAGTCTGGGGGAAATGATGTTGGGTCTTTACAGCACCACAGGATTCGCATCCAGTTCCTAACCAGTAACCTACACCATCCGCGGACCTCCAGGGTCATCTAGTCCAACCCCCTGCTTTCGTTGTTCAGTCGCACAGTCGAGTCCGACTCTTTGCGACCCCATGGACAAAGTCACGCCAGGCCCTCCTGTCTTCTACCATCCTCCGAAGTCTGCTCAAATTCGTGTTAGTTACAGTTTGGTTTAGAGCCAGTTTGGTATAGTGGTCAAGTGTGTGGACTCTTACCTGGGAGAACTAGGTATGATTCCCCACTCCTCCACCTGCAACTGTTGAAATGGCCTTGGGTCAGCCAGAGCTCTGGCAGAGGATGTCCTTGAAAGGGCAGCTGCTGTGAGAGTCCTCTCTGCCCCACCCACCTCACAGGGTGTCTGTTGTGGGGGAGGAAGGGAAAGCAGATTGTGAGCCGCTCTGAGACTCTTGAGTGGAGGGTGGAATATAAATCCAATGTCGTCGTCTTCTTCTTCTTACATCAGTAATGCTGTCCAGCCATCTGCACAATGCAGGAAACTTACAAATACCTCCCCCTAAATTCACAGGATCCTCATTGCTGTCAGATGGCCATCTAGCCTCTGCTTAAAAACCTCCAAGGAAGGAGAGCCCACCAGCTCCCAAGGAGGAAGCCTGTTCCACAGAGGAACCGTTCTGACGGTCAGGAAGTTTTTCCTAATGTTTAGCCGAACCTCTTTTAATTTAATTTCAAACTATTGATTCTAATCCGACCTTCTGGGGCAACAGAAAACAATTGTGCACCATCCTTTATATGACAGCCCTTCAAGAACATGAAGATGGTGATCCTATCACCTTTCAGCCGCCTCCTCTCCAGGCTAAACATCCCCAGGTCCTTCAATCTTTCCTCATAGGACTTGATCTCCAGATCCCTCATCATCTTTGTCGCCCTCGTCTGGACCCCATTCCGGCTTGTCTATATCCTTAAAATGTAGTGCCCAAAACTGAACACAAGACTCCAAGTGAGGTCTTCCCAGAGCAGAGTAAGGCGATACCATCACTTCACGTGATCTGGACGCTAGACTTCTGTTGATACAGCCCAAAATTGCATTGGCCTTTTTAGCCACCGCATCACACCATTGACTCATGGTCCACTAACACCCCTAGATCCTTTTTGCACATACTGCTGCTAAGACAACTCACCCCCTAATCATGCATTGCATATTTCCTACCTAAACGCAGAAATTTACATATATCGCTGTTAAAATTCATTTGATTGGTTTTAGCCCAGTTTTCCAGCCTGTCAAGGTCATCCTGTATCCTGTTTCTGGAGAGCCAGTTTGGTGTAATGGTTAAGTGTGCGGACTCTTATCTGGGAGAACCGGGTCTGATTCCCCACTCCTCCACTTGCACCTGCTAGCATGGCCTTGGGTCCGCCATAGTTCTGGCAGAGGTTGCCCTTGAAAGGGCAGCTGCTGGGAGAGCCCTCTCCAGCCCCACCCACCTCACAGGGTGTCTGTTGTGGGGGAGGAAGGTAAAGGAGATTGTGAGCTGCTCTGAGACTCTTCGGAGTGGAGGGCGGGATATAAATCCAATATCTTCTTCTTCTTCTTCTATCTTCTTCTTCTTCTTCTTCTGTGTTTGCGACCCCTCCCAATTTAGTTACCATCTGCAAATTAAATAAGCATTCCCTCTATTCCTTCGTTCAAATCATTGATAAAGATGTCGAACAAAACAGGCCCCAGGGCATTTAACCCCATTGAAATTCATTTGAATTGTTTTAGCCCAGTTTTCCACCCTGAAACGATCATACTATTATTGCGACGCTGTCTTCTGCTGTATTTGCTACCCCTCCCAACTTAGTATCATCTGCTAATTCAAGGTACAAGCTTTTGCGTGCAAGCATTCCACCAGGGATTTTTTTGCGGCGTATTTTTGTGATGCATTTTTTTGCATGTTAGGCCACCCGACGACTGCAGATTCATACCCCGCCCGTCTCTCTGAATCAGAGTCTCAGAGCGGCTTACAATCTCCTCTTTCTTCTCCTCTTATGCAGCCAATCCTTAAAAAGCTTACAGGGCCTACGATAAGCTCTTGGAGGATTGGCTACATCACGGGATGTGGTCTAATATGCAAAGGAGTTCCTGCTCCAGAAAAAGCTCTGCATACTTCATCAAATATCTCTGCTCTACTAAAAATGTAAAGGCAGTTGTGCATCCCGCAGTCGTTTCTGACTCTGGGGTGACGTTGCATCACAATGTTTTCACAGCAGACTTTTTACGGGGTGGTTTGCCCTTGCCTTCCCCAGTCATCTCCACTTCCCCCCAGCAAGCTGGGTACTCATTTGACCGATCTCGGAAGGATGGAAGGCTGAGTCAACCTCGAGCTGGCTACCTGAACCCAGCTTCCACCGGGATCGAACTCAGGTGGTGAGCAGAGGACTCGGACTGCAGTACTGCAGCTTTACCGCTCTGTGTCACAGGGCTCTACTACACAGACCAGTTTCTCTGGAGGACATGGATGCTTCCGAGGGGGGTCTCTATGGCAGAACATCTTTGTCAAGGCCTCTCCCCTTCCCAAAATTCCACCCTTCCCGGGCAGTGTCCTGGAATCTCTAGGTATTTCCAAATTCGGAGTTAGAGCTCCCAAGCAGCCAAACCATTAGAACATAAGAGAAGCCATGTTGGATCAGGCCAATGGCCCATCCAGTCCAACACTCTGTGTCACACAGTGACCAAAAAAATTATACACACACACACACAATGTGGCTAATAGCCACTGATGGACCACTGCTCCATATTTTTATCCAATTCCCTCTTGAAGCTGGCTATGCTTGTAGCTGCCACCACTTCCTGTGGCAGTGAATTCCACATGTTAATCACCCTTTGGGTGAAGAAGGACTTCCTTTTATCCGTTTTAACCCAACTGCTCAGCAATTTCATTGAATGCCCACGAGTTCTTGCATTGTGAGAAAGGGAGAAAAAGACTTCTTTCTCTACTTTCTCCATCCCAGGCATAATCTTGTAAACCTCTCTCATGTCACCCCGCAGTCGATGTTCCTCCAAGCTCAAGAGCCCCAAGCGTTTTAACCTTTCTTCATAGGGAAAGTGTTCCAAACCTTTAATCATTCTAGTTGCCCTTTTCTGGACAATGCTATAATGTCCTTTTTGAGGTGCGGTGACCAGAATTGCACACAGTACTCCAAATGAGACCGCACCATCGATTTATACAGGGGCATTATGATACTGGCTGATTTGTTTTCAATTCCCTTCCTAATCATTCCCAGCATGGCGTTGGTCTTTTTTATTGCAATCACACACTGTCTTGACATTTTCAGTGAGTTATCTTCCACGACCCCAAGATCTCTCTCTTGGTCAGTCTCTGCCAGTTCACACCCCATCAACTTGTATTTGTAGCTGGGATTCTTGGCCCCAATGTGCATCACTTTGCACTTGGCCACATTGAACCGCATCTGCCACGTTGACGCCCACTCACCCAGCCTCAACAGATCCCTTTGGAGTTCCTCACAATCCTCTCTGGTTCTCACCACCCTGAACAATTTACTGTCATCCGCAAACTTGGCTACTTCACTGCTTACTCCCAACTCCAAATCATTACTCCCAACTCCAAACCGTTCCAATCCTCAGCCACTCCGAGCAGCCAAACCCTTTAGCAAGCATTCACTAAACATATGAAGCTGCCTTATACTGAATCAGACCCTTGGTCCATCAAAGTCAGTATCGTATTCTCAGACTGGCAGCGGCTCTCCAAGGTCTCAAGCTGAGGTTTTTCACACCTCTTTGCCTGGACCCTTTTTTGGAGATGCCAGGGATTGAACCTGGGACCTTCTGCTTCCCAAGCAGATGCTCTACCACTGAGCCACCGTCCCTCCCCAAACACGATGCACATTTTCACATGTCCTTGTTGTTCGAGAGAGAGAACATCAGGCACAAGAGGCAGCTAAGGCCCAGGCAGTTCTGAAATGGCCAACGTCCCCGACTGAAAGCTCAAGCCCATCCCAAGAACCCCTTGTGCGTGCCCCTGAGTCGGCCAGCACAAAGATATCCAAAGCGAACTGCTGACCTTGCCCTGGTCCCGCCGAGGGCTCGAAAGACACGCTTAGATAATCGCAGACATCTGCTCCACTGCCAGACCCCCCGGCAGGGATCCAGAAACGGCAGGACAAATAGCAGCCTGTTACAAGCAGCTACCCTGACATGCAAGAGGAGGGGGACAGCGGGAGAAATTTGCAGAACTGTGCAAAGGGAATCCAAGCCAGCAGGAAGAAGACAACAGAGTTCACAAGAGTTCACACTCTTTGGGGCAGAAGGAAGAGATCCTCAAGGCTTCGAATGGCACGGAGGCAGGTGCCTTCAAGTGAAGGAAGCAGAGGGCGTAGAATCCTAGAGTTGGAAGGGGTCCCCAGGGTCATCTAGTCCAACCCCCTGCACGATGCAGGAAACTCACAAACGCCTCCCCCTAAATTCACAGGATCCTCGTTGCTGTCAGATGGCCATCTAGCCTCTGTTTAAAAACCTTCAAGGAAGGAGAGCCCACCACCTCCTGAGGAATCATAGAGTTGGAAGGTACCTCCAGGGTCATCTAGTCCAACCCCCTGCACAATGCAGGAAACTCACAAACCCCTCCCCCTAAATTCACAGGATCTGCATTGCTGTCAGATGGCCACCTAGCCTCTGTTGAAAAACGTTCAAGGAAGGAGAGCCCACCACCCCTGAGTTGGAAGGGACCTCCACGGTTATCTAGTCCAACCCCCTTTACAATTAAGGAACCTCACAAACACCTCCCCCTAAATTCACACGATCCTCATTGCTGTCAGGTGGCCACCTAGCCTCTGTTTAAAAACCTCCAAGGAAGGAGAGCCCACCACCTCCTGAGTTGGAAGGGACCTCCACGGTCATCTAGTCCAACCCCCTGCACAATGCAGGAAAATCACAAACACCTCCCCCTAAATTCACAGGATCTTCACTGCTGTCAGATGGCCACCTAGCCTCTGTTTAAAAACCTCCAAGGAAGGAGAGCCCACCACCTACAGAGGAGGAAGCCTGTTCCACTGTGGAACTGCACTCACTGTCAGGAAGTTCTTCCTAATCACAGTTTGCCTTTCTGAAGCCCAACCTATAAGTCTGACTACGTATAGCTTTCCCCTTCCCTAAGACAGTAAATTACAAAATCACATGGTCACTGCTGCCCAGGGTGCCCACTATTTCCACTTCTTCGATCAATTCTTCCTTGTTGGTGAGAATCCAATCCAAGATAGCAGATCCCCTTGCTTCCTTCTTCACGTCCTGGAAAACGTTGAGCCAGAAACTCTTCTGATTAAATTTCAACCCACTGCTTCTCGTCGGACCTTCTGGGGCAACAGAAAACAATCTTGCACCTTCATTTACAGCAGGGGTGGCCAATTGTTGGAACCTTTTATCATCTGCTACCAAAATGTTAGGAAATACATGTTAAATTCAGAGGTTTGGAGTGGCAGTAATTGGAGTCGAGGCTTAAGCTTAGCAAAAGAAATAAACTTGACTAGAAAACATCAGGAGAGGGTACTTGGGATAAAACAGAAACAATCCAGCTTACCAGCTAGTCTATCTACGTCTGACTACATGGCTACGTTCTTTGTCTTCACTGTTCTTCTCCCCAAAAAGCATCTCGTCAGGAAGAAGAGCAATAAAACTTGCGTACAAGATCAAAGCATTTCACACCTAACATCCTCTCTGACCAATGTTGTGTTTACATCTTTCGGGGGCAAAGGAAGAACCATCCCACGATTGAGTTTAGGTCACAATACATCACTTCCTCTATCAGGTAAGCAAACAGTTAACTATATAATGGCTGGAATGTACATAGCTTGTATTCCAACACCAATGGTAGCTCTCCAGATGTTTTTTGCCTACAACTTCCATCAGCCCCAGCCATTGGCCATGCTGGCCGGGGCCGATGGGAGTTGTAGGCAAAAATAAATCTGGAGAGCTACCATTGGCTACCCATGCTTTACAGGACAGCCCTTCAAGAACTTGAAGATGGTGATCCTATCACCTTTCCTCTCCAGACTAACCATACACAGCTCCTTCAACCTTTCCTCATAGGACTTGGTCTCCAGACCCCTCACCATCTTCGTCGCCCCCCTCTGGACCTGTTCCAGCTTGTCTAGATCCTTCTTAAAATGTGGTACCGAAAATGGAACACAAGACCCCAGGTGAGGTCTTACCAGAGCAGAGTAAAGCGATACCATCACATCACGTGATCTGGACACTAGACTTCTGTTGACGCAGCCCAAAATTGCATTGGCCTTTTAAGCCACTGCATCAGACCGTTGACTCATGTTCAGCGTATGGGCCACTAAGGCCCCTAGATCTTTTTCACACAGACTACTGCCAAGACAAGTCTCCCCCAAGCTATAACTATGCATTGGATTCCTCCTACCTAAAGGACCATCAGTGGCTCTTAGCCACAAGGTCTAGATGGAACTCTCTGTCTGGGGCAGTGATGCTCTATCTTCTTGGTGCTTGGAGGGGGGGAGCACAGTGGGAGGGCTTCTGGAGTTCTGGCCCAACAGGAGATGTTGGGAATTGAACTCAGGACCCTCTGCATGCCACACATATGCTCTACTAATGAGCCACAGTCTCTACACTGAAGGATCTTTTCTAGCTCATTCATGGCTGCCATTCACAGACGCAGTCTCTTTCTGACTTCTTGGGCGCATTCTCCCGTTTGGTTGAGAACGGAACCAAGGAATAGGAAATCTGGAACATCTGATGAAATTGCTGAGCAGACAGGTTAAAACAGATAAAAGGAAGTACTTCTTCACCCAAAGGGTGATTAACATGTGGAATTCACTGCCACAGGAGGTGGTGGCGGCCACAAGCATAGCCACCTTCAAGAGGGGTTTAGATAAAAATATGGAGCACAGGTCCATCAGTGGCTATTAGCCACAGTGTGTGTGTGTGTGTATAAAAAAAAATGGCCACTGTGTGACAGAGTGTTGGACTGGATGGGCCATTGGCCTGATCCAACAGGCCTTCTCTTATGTTCTTATGTGACACAGAGTGTTGGACTGGAGGGGCCATTGGCCTGATCCAACATGGCTTCTCTTATGTTCTTATGTGACACAGAGTGTTGGACTGGAGGGGCCACTGGCCTGATCCAACAGGGATTCTGTTATGTTCTTATGTGACACAGAGTGTTGGACTGGATGGGCCACTGGCCTGATCCAACATGGCTTCTCTTATGTTCTTATGTGACACAGAGTGTTGGACTGGATGGGTCATTGGCCTGATCCAACATGGCTTCTCTTATGTTCTTATGTGACACAGAGTGTTGGACTGGAGGGGCCACTGGCCTGATCCAATAGGGCTTCTCTTATGTTCTTCTGTGACACAGAGTGTTGGACTGGAGGGGCCACTGGCCTGATCCAGCACGGCTTCTCTTATGTTCTTATGTGACACAGAGTGTTGGACTGGATGGGCCACTGGCCTGATCCAACATGGCTTCTCTTATGTTCTTATGTGACACAGAGTGTTGGACTGGAGGGGCCACTGGCCTGATCCAACAGGGCTTCTCTTATGTTCTTATGTGACACAGAGTGTTGGACTGGATGGGCCACTGGCCTGATCCAACATGGCTTCTCTTATGTTCTTATGTGACACAGAGTGTTGGACTGGAGGGGCCACTGGCCTGATCCAACATGGCTTCTCTTATGTTCTTATGTGACACAGAGTGTTGGACTGGAGGGGCCATTGGCCTGATCCAACATGGCTTCTCTTATGTTCTTCTGTGACACAGAGTGTTGGACTGGAGGGGCCATTGGCCTGATCCAACATGGCTTCTCTTATGTTCTTCTGTGACACAGAGTGTTGGACTGGATGGGCCACTGGCCTGATCCAACCGGGGTTCTCGTATGGTCTTATGTTCTTATCTGATGAACTCCAAAATCCGGAACAACTGATGAACTCCAAATAGTCCCAGATTTCAACATCATCAGTCTTAAAGTTGTATTATTCCCCAGTAGGCATTATTCCCCAGCAATCTTCTTTTAAGACCCAGTTTGGCGCAGTGCGCAGACTCTAATCTGGGAGAACCAGGTTTGATTCCTCCCTCCTCCACATGCACCTGCTGGTGTGACCCTGCGTCAATCGCGAGTTCTCACAGAGCTGCCCCTCCCAAAAGCAGTTTCTCTCAGAGCTCTCTCAGCCCCACGCACCGAACACAGAGCGTCTGTTGTGCGGAGGGGAAGGGAAAGGAGCTTGTAAGCCGCTCTGAGACTCCTTTGGGTAGTGAAAGGTGGTGCGCCAAACTGAACACCAGACTCCAGGTGAGGTCTTACCAGAGCACAGTAAAGCGATACCATCACGTCACGTGATCCGGACACTAGACTTCTGTTGATACAGCCCAAAACTGCATTGGCCTTTTTAGCCACCGCGTCGCACTGTTGACTCATGTTCAGCGTATGGTCCACTAAGACCCCGAGATCCTTTTCGCACAGGCTACTGCTGAGACAAGTCTCCCCCATCCTGTAACCATAAGAATTTTCCCGGAAGCTCCTAGAGCGGCTGGCGCACAGCGGTGCTGGCGCAATGATGTCCCTCACAAATGACATCATCGCGCCGGCGATGTCAGAAGGGGATCCCCCCACCACTCCAATGTGGGCCAGTGGGTTGGGGACCTCCCAAAGCAGGAGAACCCGCACCTGGCGCGGGAGCTTGGCCGCCCTTCTTCTTGGTTTTAAACAATTTTATTGATAACATACGGTAACAATATCTAATATCATTACTGTCTCTAACCCATATGATATTTTCCAATCCCCCCTCCCTCCGTTAATAGACTCCCGCCACGGTTATATACTTACGTTCAGTTATAAAGGGACCCTTAACCAATCAAAGTTCAATATCTTTCTTTTCTCGTATTCATGTTAAAAAATTGTCCAATGTCTTTTTACATTCCACTCTTTCTCTATACATCCTCTAAAGTTCTTCCACTCCTTTTTAAACGCATCCAAATCACAATCTCTTAAAGTTCTTGTTAATTTGTCCATCTCACTCCACGATAAAAGCTTTCAACAGAGCTGCAGCCCTCTGAATAAGGGGGGGGGGACTTAATCCTTTGTTCAGGGTAGTAAAGAAGCCTTTTGGGGTTCTCTGCCCACATCTCTCAGTTAGAGATTTGACCAAGACGACGCCAGAATACCTGGCCGCCCTTCTTCTTCTTCCCACCCCTATAATATCTAATATAGAAGAAGAAGAAGATGAAGAAGATGATATTGGATTTATATCCAATATATATCCCGCCCTCCACTCCAAAGAGTCTCAGAGCGGCTCACAATCTCCTTTCCTTTCCTCCCCCCCCCCACAACAGACACCCTGTGAGGTAGATGAAGATATTGGATTTATATCCCGCCCTCCACTCCGAAGAGTCTCAGAGGGGCTCACAATCTCCTTTCCCTTCCTCCCCCACAACAGACACCCTGTGAGGTGGATGAAGATATTGGATTTATATCCCGCCCTCCACTCTGAAGAGTCTCAGAGCGGCTCACAATCTCCTTTCCCTTCCCCCCCCCACAACAGACACCCTGTGAGGTGGATGAAGATATTGGATTTATATCCCGCCCTCCACTCTGAAGAGTCTCAGAGCGGCTCACAATCTCCTTTCCCTTCCTCCCCCACAACAGACACCCTGTGAGGTAGATGAGGGGATTGGATTTATATCCCGCCCTCCACTCCGAAGAGTCTCAGAGCAGCTCACAATCTCCTTTCCCTTCCTCCCCCACAACAGACACCCTGTGAGGTGGATGAAGATATTGGATTTATATCCCGCCCTCCACTCCGAAGAGTCTCAGAGCGGCTCACAATCTCCTTTCCCTTCCTCCCCCACAACAGACACCCTGTGAGGTGGATGAAGATATTGGATTTATATCCCGCCCTCCACTCTGAAGAGTCTCAGAGCGGCTCACAATCTCCTTTACCTTCCTCCCCCACAACAGACACCCTGTGAGGTGGATGAAGATATTGGATTTATATCCCGCCCTCCACTCTGAAGAGTCTCAGAGCGGCTCACAATCTCCTTTCCCTTCCTCCCCCACAACAGAAACCCTGTGAGGTGGATGAAGATATTGGATTTATATCCCGCCCTCCACTCTGAAGAGTCTCAGAGCGGCTCACAATCTCCTTTACCTTCCTCCCCCACAACAGACACCCTGTGAGGTGGATGAAGATATTGGATTTATATCCCGCCCTCCACTCCGAAGAGTCTCAGAGCGGCTCACAATCTCCTTTACCTTCCTCCCCCACAACAGTCACCCTGTGAGGTGGGTGGGGCTGAGAGGGCTCTCACAGCAGCGGCCCTTTCAAGGACAACCTCTGCCAGAGCTCTGACTGACCCAAGGCCATGCTAGCAGGTGCAAGTGGAGGAGTGGGGAATCAAACCCGGTTCTCCCAGATAAGAGTCTGCACTCTTAACCACTACACCAAACCGGCTCTATTCTTCCCCAGCCTCTCTCCCCGCAACACATGCATACCAGCGTATTTTCATTCTCTGCACAACTACAGATTTCACCCATGAGATGAGATTAAAATACATCCCCCCCCCCGGCCCATTCCCCGGGGGAAAGCTCATGTTTAAAAGATGGCGCCATGAACATTTCATAGCTGCCCTTCATCCCTCCCAGCTCCCCCTCCCCAAAATTGGGCCCGCTTGAGCGAATCGTTAGCAGGACCTCCGCTAACCGATCAAAGGCACTCATGAGGTTTAACACCCATCAAAGCCAATAAGCGTCAACACCACCGAGAGCCGCACAGAAGACCGCCTCTCCTGCTACCTGGTCAAAGAAGAAACCAGAGAGAAACCAGAGAGACAGGCAGGGAGGAGAAGTCCGGCCCGTCCGGCTGGTCCCACCTACCAAGGGGGGCGTCGAAACCCCACCGTCGTCATGGCGACGGCAGCGGGTATTCCCTGCCGAGGAACTACAGAAGGGAAGCTTTTCAATACACTAAACGAACAGAGAGACAAAAGGAATCCGCGGGCACCAATGCCGGATTTGGGCAACGCTGCTAATGCCTGGCATACGAGAGGGGAGCTGAGTTTCGGGGAAAGGCCCGAGTCCCCCTCTCCCTCTCAAACCAAAGAAGAAGAAAGAAGAAAGGAGAAGAAGAAGAAAGAAGAAGAAGATGATGCTGATATTGGATTTATATCCCATCCTCCACTCCAAATCTCAGAGTCTCAGAGCAGCTCATAATCTCCTTTACCTTCCTCCCCCACAACAGACACCCTGTGAGGTAGATGAAGATATTGGATTTATATCCCGCCCTCCACTCCAAATCTCAGAGCAGCTCATAATCTCCTTTACCTTACCTTACTCCCCCATAACAGACACCCTGTGAGGTTGGTGGGGCTGAGAGACCTCTCCCAGAAGCTGCCCTTTTGAGGTCAGTTCTGCGAGAACTATAGCTGACCCAAGGCCATTCCAGCAGGTCCTAGTGGAGGAGTGGGGAATCAAACCCGGTTCTCCCAGAAAAGTGTCTGTGCACTTAACCACTGCACCAAACTGGCTCTCTTATATATTGGATTTATTGGATTTATATCTCGCCCTCCACTCCAAAGAGTCTCAGAGCGGCTCACAATCTCCTTTACCTTCCTCCCCCACCACAGACACCCTGTGAGGTGGGTGGGGCTGGAGAGGGCTCTCACAGCAGCTGCCCTTTCAAGGACAACATCTGCCAGAGCTCTGGCTGACCCAAGGCCATGCCAGCAGGTGCAAGTGGAGGAGTGGGGAATCAAACCCGGTTCTCCCAGATAAGAGTCCGCACACTTAACCACTAAACCAAACTGGGATATATATATCCCACCCTCCACTCTGAATTTCAGAGTCTCAACGTGGTCACAATCTCCTTTACCTCCCCCACCACACACACACAACAGATACCCTGTGAGGTGGGTGGGGCTGAGAGGGCTCTCACAGCAGCTGCCCTTTCAAGGACAACTCCTGCCAGAGCTATGGTAGACCCAAGGCCATTCCAGCAGCTGCAAGTGGAGGAGTGGGGAATCAAACCCGGTTCTCCCAGATAAGAGAGCTCTGGCTGACCCAAGGCCATTCCAGCAGCTGCAAGTGGAGGAGCGGGGAATCAAACCCGGTTCTCCCAGATAAGAGAGCTCTGGCTAACCCAAGGCCATTCCAGCAGCTGCAAGTGGAGGAGTGGGGAATCAAACGCGGTTCTCCCAGATAAAAGAGCTATGGCTGACCCAAGGCCATTCCAGCAGCTGCCAGTGGAAGAATGCTGAATCAAACCCGGTTCTCCCAGATAAGAGTCCGCACACTTCACCACTACACCAAACTAGCTCTCAAAGAACATCACAGAAGGACCTATGATGTTCCAGGCCTGGTGCTCAAGGAACAGATTTGGAGCCCTTCAACCTGGCCAGACTAATGACCACGGAGCAACATCACATGGACCCTTCCTGGTCTGACCCAGCAGGGCTCTTCTGATGTTCTTCTCAGGGGAAGGCCTCGGCCTCTCTGCCCTGTTGTTGCCTCTACAGAGGAACTGGTTGGCCACTGTGTGAGACAGGAGGCTGGACTAGATGGACCCTCCCTGGTCTGATCCAGCAGGGCTCTTCTGATGTTCTTCTCAGGGGAAGGCCTCGGTCTCTCTGCCCTGTTGTTGGCCCTACAGAGGAACTGGTTGGCCACTGTGTGAGACACAAGGCTGGACTAGATGGACCAGTTTAGGGTTTTTTTTAGCTCCACACAACTCCTCCTTGCTTCTGAACTCTCCCACACTTTGTCTCTCCCTCCTGAAAATGCCTCCCCATTCTTCCACAAAGCTATAATCTGATTTTTTGAGACCTCCTTATCAGATTTATCAGGCTTAAAGAAATTTCAGCAGCCAGCAATTCAGTGCTCTGTCTGATGCGCTAGAATGCCATTGAGCTTGAGAAAATAGTGGGGAGGGGGGAAAGACAAGAGGACAGACACGGCCATAAATCAAGGCTGCTGAGGGATTATTTCACAGTTCTCAGCAAAAAAAAAAAATGTGGAAGGAGAAAAGGAAGAATGTTAAGAGCTGAAAGCAGCCACGACAGGAGAGATCTCATGTTGAGAAGAAAGTGGCTTTTGAAGGAAAATCCGGTCTCAGAAGACCACAGAGGGCCCTCATAAGAACCACAGAAGAGTCCTGCAGGATCAGACCAGGCCGGTCCATCTAGTCCAGCCTCCTTTCTCACACAGGGGCCAGCCAGTTCCTCTGGAGGGCCAACAACAGGGCAGAGACGCTGAGGCCTTCCCCTGAGGAGAACATCAGAAGAGCCCTGCTGGATCAGACCAGGGAGGGTCCATCCAGTCCAGCCTCCTGTCTCACACAGTGGCCAGCCAGTTCCTCTGGAGGGCCAACAACAGGGCAGAGAGGCTGAGGCCTTCCCGAGAAGAACTTCAGAAGAGCCCTGCTGGGTCAGACCAGGAAGGGTCCATCTTGTCCAGCCTCCTGTCTCACACAGCAGCCAACCAGTTCCTGTGGACAGCGGACAACAGCACAGAAAGGCCGAGGCCTTCTCCTGACGTTGCCTCCTGGCTCTTCGATTCAGAGGTTCAGACCTTCTGAATGTGGAAGTTCCCTCAGCCACCACGGCTGGTAGGCACTGACAGACTCATCCTCCATCCATCTTTCTAATCCAAAGAGCACAGGGAAGCTGCCAACTCCAGCTTTCGTTCGGGCAGAATTTCAGTTTTGTCGCGCTTGGCCTTTTGACGATACCAAACCCCACCCAGCCTGGAGAATTCCAGGGGCAGCTTCAAATCGCACGTCCGCGATCCGCCACAGCGAGTTGTCGCCCATCGTTACAGAGGAACCCTTTCATCAAATCCAATTCAGGGCGGCTGGCAGCGGACGCACAAAAAGACTACGCGGGAGGAAGGAAACGGCACATTTCAATCCATTATTGATTAGCCATCCTTCCTCCCCTGCCTTTTTATTTTATGGGTTCAATAAGCCGGGGACGGTTGGCAGGGCAGCCGCTGGCTTCTTTTGTGTAGCCGCAAATGTCGCCGCTGGAAATTGGGGAGGGAACGAAGCCAAACCTCTTGCTCGTTTTTCCATCCGGCCCCCTCCCCCATCCCTGCAGGGGTAATCAGCCCAGCCGGCAGACCCCAAATGTGTCAGCTTGCCGTCCTGACATCTCCCTTTCCCTGACCACTGAAGTTAAGCAATCAGAAATGCAGGAAAACTGCCGTTTTCCAGGAATGGGGTCAGTGCAATGTTGAACAGCAATCTCCCAACGCTGCGCTCCTGGGCACCGTAGCCCTGCCAACACTTCCCCTGGCACCACCCGCCAAGTGTTTTTGGAAACCAAGTAGGGCATTTGTCCAGAGAGGCTTCTGAGGGAAAACTGGAGATACGTGCAGATATAGGCTTACAATCTCCTATATCTTCTCCTCCCACAACAGACACCCTGTGAGGTGGGAGGGGCTGAGAGACGAAGAAGAAGACTGCAGATTGATACCCAGCCCTTCTCTCTGAATCAGAGACTCAGAGCGGCTTACAATCTCCTATATCTTCTCCCCCCACAACAGACACCCTGTGAGGTGGGTGGGGCTGAGAGACGAAGAAGAAGACTGCAGATTGATACCCAGCCCTTCTCTCTGAATCAGAGACTCAGAGCGGCTTACAATCTTCGATATCTTCATCCCCCACAACAGACACCCTGTGAGGTGGGTGGGGCTGAGATAGCTCTGAAGAAGACTGCAGATTTATACCCCGCCCTTCTCTCTGAATCAGAGACTCAGAGCGGCTTACACTCTCCTATATCTTCTCCTCCCACAACAGACACCCTGTGAGGTGGGTGGGGCTGAGAGACGAAGAAGAAGACTGCAGATTGATACCCCGCCCTTCTCTCTGAATCAGAGACTCAGAGCGGCTTACAATCTTCTATATCTTCGCCCCCCACAACAGACACCCTGTGAGGTGGGTGGGGCTGAGATAGCTCTGAAGAAGACTGCAGATTTATACCCCGCCCTTCTCTCTGAATCAGAGACTCAGAGCGGCTTACACTCTCCTATATCTTCTCCTCCCACAACAGACACCCTGTGAGGTGGGAGGGGCTGAGAGACGAAGAAGAAGACTGCAGATTGATACCTAGCCCTTCTCTCTGAATCAGAGACTCAGAGCAGCTTACAATCTCCTCTATCTTCTCCCCCCGCAACAGACACCCTGTGAGGTGGGTGGGGCTGAGAGAAGAAGAAGACTGCAGATTTATACCCCGCCCTTCTCTCTGAATCAAAGACTGAGAGTGGCTTACAATCTCCTATATCTTCTCCTCCCACAACAGACACCCTGTGAGGTGGGAGGGGCTGAGAGACGAAGAAGAAGACTGCAGATTGATACCCAGCCCTTCTCTCTGAATCAGAGACTCAGAGTGGCTTACAATCTCCTATATCTTCTCCCCCCACAACAGACACCCTGTGAGGTGGGTGGGGCTGAGAGACGAAGAAGAAGACTGCAGATTGATACCCCGCCCTTCTCTCTGAATCAGAGACTCAGAGCGGCTTACAATCTTCTATATCTTCGCCCCCCACAACAGACACCCTGTGAGGTGGGTGGGGCTGAGATAGCTCTGAAGAAGACTGCAGATTTATACCCCGCCCTTCTCTCTGAATCAGAGACTCAGAGCGGCTTACACTCTCCTATATCTTCTCCTCCCACAACAGACACCCTGTGAGGTGGGAGGGGCTGAGAGACGAAGAAGAAGACTGCAGATTGATACCTAGCCCTTCTCTCTGAATCAGAGACTCAGAGCGGCTTACAATCTCCTCTATCTTCTCCCCCCGCAACAGACACCCTGTGAGGTGGGTGGGGCTGAGAGAAGAAGAAGACTGCAGATTTATACCCCGCCCTTCTCTCTGAATCAAAGACTGAGAGTGGCTTACAATCTCCTATATCTTCTCCTCCCACAACAGACACCCTGTGAGGTGGGTGGGGCTGAGAGAGCTCTCCCAGAAGCTGCCCTTTCAAGAACAACTCTGCGAGAGAGAAAAAAACACGTTGGTTTGGGCAGCAGCTGCCACCCTAACACGAGGATATGCACCATTTTGTGGCTGGCTACACCTACTGAGGGAGGTAGCCGTTTTGGCAGCCGTTTTGTGGCTACGTCCAAGCACTGGGTCAGAATTCCAAAGGGGCCCACAGGCTCAAAAAGTTTGGGGACCTCTGCTGTTGAGGAGGAGGACGAGGAGGAATAGAAAGAGGAAGACGAGGAAGAAGAAGACAACTGCAGATTTATACCCCACCCTTGTCTCTGAATCAGAGACTCAGAGCGGCTTACAATCTCCTATATCTCCTCCCCCCACAACAGACACCCTGTGAGGTGGATGGGACTGAGAGAAGAAGCGGATTGATACCCAGCCCTTCTCTCTGAATCAGAGACTCAGAGCGGCTTACAATCTCCTATATCTTCTCCTCCCACAACAGACACCCTGTGAGGTGGGTGGGGCTGAGAGAGCTCTCCCAGAAGTTGCCCTTTCAAGAACAACTCTGCGAGAGCTATGGCTGACCCAAGGCCATTCCAGCAGCTGCAAGGGGAGGAGTGGGGAATCAAACCCAGTTCTCCCAGATAGGAGTCCGCACACTTAACCACTACACCAAACTGGCATCTCCCATCCTACGAGAACTTGATGTCCCCCCATAAAACTGACTACCGGTAGATTCAACACAGATAAAGGGAAGCACGAGTTCATGCAATAATGTCCCGAACGACCATGACAGTGAAATCGATGACCTTGAGCCAGACTTCTTGGAGTGTGATGTCAAATGGGCTTTAGAAAGCATTACTAACAACAAAGCGAGCGGAGATGACGGTATCCCAGTTGAGCTATTCAAAGTCCTGAAAGATGATGCTGTTAAAGTGATGCACACATTACATCGACAAATTTGGAAAACACAAAAGTGGCCACAGGATTGGAAAAGATCGGTTTATATTCCAATCCCAAAGAAGGGTAATGCCAAGGAATATACAAACTATCGCACCATTGCACTCGTTTCACATGCCAGCAAGGTCATGTTAAAGATCCTACAAGCTAGGCTTCAGCAGTATATCGATCGGGAACTACCAGAAGTTCAAGCTGGGTTTCGGAGAGGTAGAGGAACTAGAGATCAAATTGCCAACATTCGATGGATTATGGAGAAAGCACGGGAGTATCAGAAAAAGGACAGGTTTCTTACCTGTAACTGGTGATCTTCGAGTGGTCATCTGTGCAATCACACATATGGGTAATCCGCAGGATTGGCCCCGACCTCGGAGAGTTCAAAGCAATCTTGATCGTAGATCTGGCGCGCCTCCCGCTTGTCCTGGGAGGAGTCAGCTACTGCGCATGCCTGGAGAAGGGGGAGGTGCTTAGCCACTCAGTTTCTTCCCGCCGCCGGGTAGGTGGAAATAACTGTGCTAACTAACTTCCAGCAGCGGGGAAGGCTGGGTGGGTCTGTGTGATTGCACAGATGACCACTCGAAGATCACCAGTTACAGGTAAGAAACCTGTCCATCTTCTTCGTGGTCTCTGTGCATTCACACATATGGGTGATTAGCGAGCCATTTCTTCGGAGGTGGGTGCTGGATCTGTAAGAAAAGGTAGGATTAGAGTGTAACATAATGATAGTGTTACTCACGGTGGTTAGTCGAAGATCGATCGTAGCACCGCTTGTCCGAAGGAGGCGTCTCGCCGGGCACGAACGTCGAGGGCGTAGTGCGAGGCGAAGGTAGATGTAGAGGACCAGACGGCTGCGGCGCAGATGTCCTCTATAGGTATGCCTTTCATGAAGGCGGACGAGGTGGCCACGGCTCTGGTTGAGTGGGCTCGTATATGTTGAGGGATTGGTTGTTTTGCCAGCTGGTAGCAGAGTTCGATGGCAGCAACAATCCATTTGGAGAGTCTCTGGGTGGATATTCTGCTGCCCTGATTATGGGTAGCGTAAGTGATAAAGAGTCTGGGGTCTTTACGGATTTGGCGGGTTCTATCTATGTAGAAGGCTAGGGCTCTCCGTGCATCCAAGTTGTGGAGTGCCCTTTGTCCCGCGTCCGCGGGGTGCTGGAAGAAGGCTGGTATAATGGACTGTCTTCCCAGATGGAAGGGAGAGACGACCTTGGGAAGAAAGGTCGGGTCAGGTCGGAGGACCACCGTACTGTTATGAAATGTCGTATACGGTGGGTCTGCTCTGAATGCGCAGATGTCACTGGCCCTCTTACCTGTGGTGAGGGCCGTAAGTAATGCCGTCTTCCATGACAGCAGGTGCAGTGGAATGGAAGCCATGGGTTCGAAGGGCGGTTTCATGAGTTGGCTCAGGACCAGAGATAGGCTCCAGGTGGGTAGAACTTGTTTGATTGGTGGGTGAAGGCGAATGATGCCCTTGAGGAAGGCTCTAGTCGCATGGTGAGAAAAAACCGTTGTGCCATCGATGCGGGGGTGGAAAGCAGAGATGGCTGCCAGATGTACCTTCAGGGAGGAATACGACAGACCCGCTCTAGAGAGCGTTAAGGTGTAAGTTAGTACCTGAGGTATGGTGGCATAGTTGGGGTCGAAGTTGTGTTGTGAGGCATAGTGTGAGAAGCGTTTCCACTTAAGTAGATAGGATTTCCTAGTAGATGGTTTTCTGGAATTCACTAGGACGTGACGGACCTCTGGGGGGAAATCTAGAAATTGATTCTCCAGGCTGTTAGCTTGAGTGACGCCGGGTTGTGGTGAAGGACCCTGCCGTCCTGTTGGGAGAGGAGATCCCGTGTTTGAGGGAGCTGGGCGAAGGTATTGTTGGACAGGAGCAGCACGGTCGTAAACCAGGGTTGGCGCGGCCACCATGGAGTTATGAGGATGCAGTTTGTGTGGTCTACCTGAATCTTCTGTAGAACTCTGGTGATAAGTGGGATGGGGGGAAAGAGGTAGTGCAGTGTTCCGTTCCAAGTTTGTAGGAAGGCATCCCCCCTGGAGAGGTGGGATGGGGGACCTCTCATGTAGAAGCGGGTGCATTGGGCATTTGATGGTGAAGCAAATACATCTATCTTCGGTTGTCCGAAGACGTTGAAGATCTGTCGGATGTATCGACTGTTGATGGACCACTCGTGGTTGTTGGTCGAGTGGCGACTCAGGGCGTCTGCCTGGGTGTTGTCGGTCCCTGGTAGGTGCACGGCCGTGAGGAAGATGCCCTGGCTTATGCTCCAATGCCACAGTGCGAGGGCTCTCCTGCAGAGTCTGACGGAGGCGGTGCCGCCCTGCCTGTTGATGTAAAAGACTGTGGCGATGTTGTCGGAGATGACTTGGACGTGCCGGTTCTTTATCGACGGGAGGAAAGACCGCAGGGCCTTGTGCACTGCGATGAGCTCCAGGCAATTTATGTGGAGAGAGCGTTCGTAGTCTGTCCATTGGCCCTGCACCGTGAGGTCCTCTAAGTGGGCTCCCCATCCCCACTTGGATGCATCTGTGGTTACGATCACCGAGGGCGGTGTCTGTTTGAATGGCATGCCCTTGAAGAGGTGATGTTGCTTGGTCCACCATTTGAGGGATGGCACAATGTGTGGTGGGAGGGTGAGTAGTGTGGATTGATGTTGTGTGTGGGGGCGAAAAGTCCTTACGAACCACATTTGAAGGGGGCGCATGTGCAGCTTCGCAAACCGCAGAACTGCTGTGGTTGCTGCCATGAGGCCTAGCATTCTTTGGAAGGTGAGCGCTGTTTGGGAGCGCTGGGCGATGATAGTGTTGGCCATTGACAGTATGGCGAGTGCTCTGTCCTGAGGTAGGGAAGCCGTTTGCGAGAGCGTGGAGATGTCCGCCCCTATGAACTGAATCCTCTGGGTAGGGATTAGTTTGGATTTTGAGAGGTTGACTCGGAGGCCTAGGGTGGCCAGGGTGGAGAGGGTGGTCGAGACGTCCAGTTGTAGTTGCTCCCTGGAATGGGCGACGATCAGCCAGTCGTCTATGTACGGGAAGATTGATATCTGTTGCTGGCGTAATGTGGCTGCTACTACTGCCATGCACTTGGTGAAGACCCTTGGTGCTGTGGAGAGGCCGAAGGGGAGGGAGCAGAACTGGAAGTGCTGCCTCCCTACGGCGAACCTTAGGAATCTTCTGTGATGATGATTGATTGTTATGTGGAAGTAGGCATCCTGGAGGTCTATGGACGCCATCCATGCTCGTTCTGGGATGAGCGGAAGGATTGCCTGAAGCGTGACCATACGGAATTTCTTGTAGATTATGTGTAGGTTGAGTTTGCGGAGGTCGAGGATGGGTCGGAGTCCTCCGTCCCTTTTTGGTACCAGGAAGTACCGGGAGTAGAAGCCGGTGCGATGGTATTGGGGTGGGACTGGTTCTATCGCGCCCTTGTCCAGCAGAGACGCAATTTCTGTCTGCAGGGGTGCGGACGGGGGTGTGGTGAGGAATCGGTGGTGCCTTGGAGTGGATGTAAACTCTATCAGGTAGCCTCTTTGAATGATGGTGAGGACCCAGGCGTCTGATGTTATGGTCCTCCAGGCAGTGTAGAACGGTTGTAGTCGTGTTGATGGGTTTGGCTGATGAAGGGGGACTGGACGGCTCGGGGCAGGGAGGTCAGAGAGATGGTTTGGATGTGGTTGGAGGTTTCTTGGTTGTTTGGCGTCTGTGCTGAAAGGAAGGCTTGGACTGTGGTGGTTTGCGCTTCCATGAATCCTGTTGTCGTGGGGATCTGGCCCCTTTGTATTGGCTGGACCTCCAGTTCCTTTGTCGGTTGGATTGTGTCAGAGGTTGGGAAACTCCCAGACGTTTCGCCCTCTTCCTGCCATCGTCTACTGACGTGAGGATGTCATCTGTAGATGAGCTGAACAGGCCGAGGCCATCAAAGGGCAGGTCTTCCACCTTGTATTTGATGTCTGGTTGGAGGGAGGAGGATCTGAGCCACGCGTGTCTACGGAGTGCTATGGCTGAGGCCAAGGTTTTGGAAGAACACTGTGCAGCGTGCCGTGCAGTGTTGATTTGCTGTTTGCTCACTCTGGCGATCTCTTGCAGGGTAGTGGCGGCTGACTTCTGGGACGCCTCGGGTAGGGATGGTACCAGTGCGCCGAGGGAAGTGGTCAGGTTGTGGGTGTATGCGGAAAAGCATGCCATGTAGTTGAGGATTTTGGTTGTGGCTGTAGTGAGGGCGTAGATCTTTCTCCCGATCGTGTCGAGTTTCTTGCCCTCTCGTTCTGGTGGTACCGGGTGCCTAGTCTGCTTCGATTTCGAAGACGAATGCACGATGATCGAGTTCGGAGCCGGGTGAGTGAATAGGAACTTGGATTCAGGTGCATGTATCTTGTAGAGGGCTTCGACCTTCTTGGATGTCGGCGGTACTGATGCCGGTTTGTCCCATGCTTCTCTGAGTGTTTCTAGGAGGACGGGGAGCATGGGAAGAGATGAGCTGGATGGAAGATCCGCATGCACCAGATCGAATACGACGTCCGAGACTCTGGGGGCGTCCGTATTGAGCTTCAGGTTCAGCGAGCTTGCCATGTTTGCCACGAGGTCGAGGTAGGATTTCGGGCCCTCGGACGGCGATAGGTCTGCTGGCTTGGCTATGTCGGATTCTGGGGATTGTAGGTCCGAACCCGAAGAGTGGTCGGAGTCGGAGAGTTCCTCCTCGGATCCGTCGTCGGTTCCCTGGTGCAGGTCGGGCTGGGGCGTTGTCTTGGGAGCCGTGTGTAAGGACTCGAGTGGCGGCGGGAGTTTCGGTTCGGCGCCGAGATTCGTAAGGTCGTCATGGTGAAGCGGTTCGACCGATGCGGAATGGAGTCTGTGTGAGCGATCTCGGTCGCGAGGAGACTCTTGGTAGCTGTGGTAATGTCGATCGTAGGATGGTGATCGTCGGTGCCGTCTTCGGTTCCGTGGGGATGGAGACCTGGATCTCGATGGAGAGTAGTAGTAGTGTCTCCCCCTGCGGTGGCTGCGGGAGCGACGGCGGCTGCGGGACCTGGTGCGGCGGCGACTGCGGGACCTGGTGCGGCGGCGGCTGCGAGACCTGGTGTGACGGCGACTGCGCGACCTGGTGTGCCGGCGACTGCGGGATCTGGTGCGTCTGCGACTGCGAGACCGCGGTCTGGTCGGGAGGACTCTCGGGGTCGAGGGTTCTCTGGTGAGCGCGTGGGCGTCTACAGGGTGCGAGAGATCTATGAATTTAGATGGGTCGAGGATCCCAACGGATGCGGTAGAGTGCGTATCCAGCAGTTGGTCCGGTGGGGAATTCGGAATGGACGGTGACTTGGATGAAATGCGGATGATTTCCAATGGAGTGATTGATGGTGTTGCTGTCGACTTCGATGTCGGAGTCTTCGGCAGCGATCCGGAGGCAGTGGCGCTCGGGTTCGGGGTCTTCGGCTTGGTGGTCGGGTTCGAGACCGAGTCGAGAGGTCGGGTCTTGTGCTTCTTGGAGCTCACGCTACCCGTCGGGTCCGAGTGGGCGGAATCGGAACGGCTGCGCTTCTTGGGGTCGTCCGACTTCTTGGAGTGCTTGCCGGTCTTAGGCTTACTGGGACCCTGTGCCACGGAAGCTGCCGACTGCGTCTCTCCCACGAGGTGTGGGGAAGATGGCGCGGGTTGTTTTTGTCCGCCATGCGGCATGGCCGGTCGGAGTGTGGTTTCCATGAGGTGGCTCCTGAGTCTCGCGGCGCGGTTCTTGCGGGCCTGTTTGCCAAATTGGCTGCAGTGCACGCAGGAGTCTGGACGGTGGGCCTCTCCAAGGCAGAACAAGCACAGAGAGTGACCGTCGGATGAGGGGATTTTGGATGAGCAGCTGGTGCAGCGTTTAAAGATTATCTTGTCCCTTCCTTCCATCCGCCCGGGGAGGGGGGGGGGGGAGGGGAAAAGTCCCGAAGAGATAGTAAGAAAAGGTCCTTTTTTTTTTTTTTTTTTTTTATACGATACCAGGTAGAAGTAGAAGATGAAGAGTTGAGGTTGAAGAGAAGGTAGTTGTAGAGATTGCAATGAAGAGGTTGGAGATCAACGAGGAAGGTGCGATCCGGTCGGCGGTAAGGAAGAAACTGAGTGGCTAAGCACCTCCCCCTTCTCCAGGCATGCGCAGTAGCTGACTCCTCCCAGGACAAGCGGGAGGCGCGCCAGATCTACGATCAAGATTGCTTTGAACTCTCCGAGGTCGGGGCCAATCCTGCGGATTACCCATATGTGTGAATGCACAGAGACCACGAAGAAGATCGTCTATTTCTGCTTCACTGACTGTGCTAAAGCCTTTGATTGTGTGGATCACAACAAACTGTGGCAAGACCTTAAAAAGGTGGGAGTACCAGACCACCTCACATGTCTCCCGAGAAACCTGTATAAGGGTCAAGAAGCAGCTGTCAGAACGGGATATGGAACAACTGATTGGTTTAGAATAGGGAAAGGAGTTCGACAAGGATGTATATTGTCACCCTGCTTATTTAAATTATATGCAGAGTACATCATGCGGAATGCTGGCCTGGATGAAGCACAAGCCGGAATTAAGTTTGCCGGGAAAAACATCAACAACCTCAGATATGCAGATGACACCACTCTAATGGCAGAAAGTGAGGAGGACCTAAAGAACCTCTTGTTGAGGGTGATAGAGGAGAGCACAAAAGTAGGCTTGAAACTCAACATCAAAAAAACTAAGATCATGGCATCTGGCCCCATCACTCCTTGGCAAACAGAAGGGGAAGACATGGAAGTAGTGACAGATTTCACATTTCTGGGATCCAAGAGCACTGCAGATGGTGACTGTAGCCATGAAATTAAAAGACGTTTGCTCCTTGGGAGGACAGCTCTAGCAAACCTGGGCAGTATAATAAAAAGTAGAGACATCACCCTGCCAACAAAAGTCCGTGTGGTAAAAGCGATGGTATTCCCAGTAGTAATGTATGGCTGTGAGAGCTGGACCATAAGGAAGGCCGAGCGCAGAAGAATAGATGCTTTTGAGATGTGGTGCTGGAGAAGACTCTTGAGAGTCCCTTGGACTGCAAGAAGATCAAATCAGTCAGTCCTAAGGGAAATCAACCCTGATTGTTCCCTGGAAGGTCAGATGCTGAAACTGAAGCTCCAATACTTTGGTCACCCAATGAGAAGGGACCACTCACTGGAGAAGACCTTGATGCTGGGAAAGACAGAAGGGCAAAGAAGAAGAGGACGGCAAAAGAGGAGATGGCTGGACAGCGTTACTGATGTCACAAACACGAATTTGAGCAGACTTTGGAGGATGGTGGAAGACAGGAGGGCCGGGCGTGACTTAGTCCATGGGGTCGCAAAGAGTCGGACTCCACTGTGCGACTGAACAACAACAGAACTGATTTATGGAGTGTTAAGTTAACTGCTGCTGAGAGAAACGCAGTTTTCAGCATAAAGGCAAACCAAACATTGTACCTCAAGGAGGGGCTTGGGGACTGTGCGGCTCAGGGGAGCTGCCTCTGCTTTGCACGCAGGAAGTCCCCGGTTCTATCCCTGGCATCTCCAGTTTTAATAAAAGATCAGGTAGCAGGTGATGTGAAAGACACCAGCCTGGGACCCCGGAGAGCTGCTGCCGGTCTGAGCAGATGAGCCTTGATGGACTGATGGTCTGAGTCATAGAATCATAGAGTTGGAAGGGACCTCCAGGGTCATCTAGTCCAACCCCTGCACAATGCAGGAAACTCACAAACACCTCTCCCTAAATTCACAGGATCTTCATTGAAGAAGATGATGATGATATTGGATTTCTATCCCGCCCTCCACTCCGAATCTCAGAGCGGCTCACAATCTCCTTTATCTTCCTCCCCCACAACACTCTGTGAGGTGGGTGGGTCTGAGAGGACTCTCACAGCAGCTGCCCAATCAAGGACAACCTCTGCAAGAGCCATGGCTGACCTAAGGCCATTCCAGCAGCTGCAAGTGGAGGAGTGGGGAATCAAACCCGGTTCTCCCAGATAAGAGCCCACACACTTTACTACACCAAACTGGCTGTCGTTACTATCAGATGTCCATCTAGACTGTTGAAAAACCTTCAAGGGAGGAGAGCCCACCACCTCCCGAGGAAGCCTGCTCCACTGAGGAACCGCTCTAACGGTCAGGAAGTTCTTCTAATGTTGAGCGGGAAACTCTTTTGATTTAATTTCAACCCACTGGTTCTGGTCCTACCTTCTGGGGCCACAGAAAACAATGCCACCCCATCCTCTATAGGACAGCCCTTCAAGTCCTTGAAGATGGTGATCCTATCGCCTCTCAGCCGCCTCAGCTAAACATCCCCAGCTCCTTCAACCTTTCTTCACTGTAAAGCATCTTGCTGCGTCTTCTTAAGTTGTGGCACCAACATGTCTAACCCTCACCTTGGGCTCATGTGTTTTCAAGCATCGGACCTTGCAGCATCCTGTTCTGGAGGAAGAGGATTCCTCTTTATGAGAGCCAGTTTGGTGCACTGGTTAAGTGCGCAGACTGTCATCTGGGAGAACCAGGTTTGATTCCCCACTCCTCCCCTTGCAGCTGCTGGAATGGCCTTGGGTCAGCCAGAGCTCTCTTATCTGGGAGAACCGGGTTTGATTCCCCACTCCTCCACTTGCAGCTGCTGGAATGGCCTTGGGTCAGCCTGAGCTCTCTTATCTGGGAGAACCGGGTTTGATTCCCCACTCCTCCACTTGCACCTGCTGGAATGGCCTTGGGTCAGCCAGAGCTCTCTTATCTGGGAGAACCGGGTTTGATTCCCCCCTCCTCCACTTGCAGCTGCTGGAATGGCCTTGGGTCAGCCAGAGCTCTCTTATCTGGGAGAACCGGGTTTGATTCCCCACTCCTCCACTTGCAGCTGCTGGAATGGCCTTGGATCAGCCTGAGCTCTCTTATCTGGGAGAACCGGGTTTGATTCCCCCCTCCTCCACTTGCACCTGCTGGAATGGCCTTGGGTCAGCCAGAGCTCTCTTATCTGGGAGAACCGGGTTTGATTCCCCACTCCTCCACTTGCAGCTGCTGGAATGGCCTTGGGTCAGCCAGAGCTCTCTTATCTGGGAGAACCGGGTTTGATTCCCCCCTCCTCCACTTGCACCTGCTGGAATGGCCTTGGGTCAGCCAGAGCTCTCTTATCCGGGAGAACCGGGTTTGATTCCCCAATCCTCCACTTGCACCTGCTGGAATGGCCTTGCGTCACCCAGAGCTCTCTTATCTGGGAGAACCGGGTTTGATTCCCCCCTCCTCCACTTGCACCTGCTGGAATGGCCTTGGGTCAGCCAGAGCTCTCTTATCTGGGAGAACCGGGTTTGATTCCCCACTCCTCCACTTGCACCTGCTGGAATGGCCTTGGGTCAGCCAGAGCTCTCTTATCTGGGAGAACCGGGTTTGATTCCCCAGTCCTCCACTTGCACCTGCTGGAATGGCCTTTGGTCAGCCAGAGCTCTCTTATCTGGGAGAATCGGGTTTGATTCCCCACTCCTTCACTTGCAGCTGCTGGAATGGCCTTGGGTCAGCCATAGCTCTCTTTTCTGGGAGAACCGGGTTTGATTCCCCATTCCTCCACTTGCACCTGCTGGAATGGCCTTGGGTCAGCCAGAGCTCTCTTATCTGGGAGAACCGGGTTTGCTTCCCCACTGCTCCACTTGCACCTGCTGCAATGGCCTTGGGTCAGCCATAGCTCTCTTATCTGGGAAAACCGGGTTTGATTCCCCACTCCTCCACTTGCAGCTGCCGGAATGGCCCTGGGTCAGCCATAGCTCTCTTATCTGGGAGAACCGGGTTTGGTTCCCCACTCCTCCACTTGCAGCTGCTGGAATGGCCTTGGGTCAGCCTGAGCTCTCTTATCTGGGAGAACCGGGTTTGATTCCCCACTCCTCCACTTGCACCTGCTGGAATGGCCTTGGGTCAGCCAGAGCTCTCTTATCTGGGAGAACCGGATTTGATTCCCCCCTCCTCCACTTGCAGCTGCTGGAATGGCCTTGGGTCAGCCAGAGCTCTCTTATCTGGGAGAACCGGGTTTGATTCCCCACTCCTCCACTTGCAGCTGCTGGAATGGCCTTGGGTCAGCCTGAGCTCTCTTATCTGGGAGAACCGGGTTTGATTCCCCACTCCTCCACTTGCAGCTGCTGGAATGGCCTTGGGTCAGCCTGAGCTCTCTTATCTGGGAGAACCGGGTTTGATTCCCCCCTCCTCCACTTGCACCTGCTGGAATGGCCTTGGGTCAGCCAGAGCTCTCTTATCTGGGAGAACCGGGTTTGATTCCCCACTCCTCCACTTGCACCTGCTGGAATGGCCTTGGGTCAGCCAGAGCTCTCTTATCTGGGAGAACCGGGTTTGATTCCCCCCTCCTCCACTTGCACCTGCTGGAATGGCCTTGGGTCAGCCAGAGCTCTCTTATCCGGGAGAACCGGGTTTGATTCCCCACTCCTCCACTTGCACCTGCTGGAATGGCCTTGGGTCACCCAGAGCTCTCTTATCTGGGAGAACCGGGTTTGATTCCCCCCTCCTCCACTTGCACCTGCTGGAATGGCCTTGGGTCAGCCAGAGCTCTCTTATCTGGGAGAACCGGGTTTGATTCCCCACTCCTCCACTTGCACCTGCTGGAATGGCCTTGGGTCAGCCAGAGCTCTCTTATCTGGGAGAACCGGGTTTGATTCCCCAGTCCTCCACTTGCACCTGCTGGAATGGCCTTTGGTCAGCCAGAGCTCTCTTATCTGGGAGAATCGGGTTTGATTCCCCACTCCTTCACTTGCAGCTGCTGGAATGGCCTTGGGTCAGCCATAGCTCTCTTATCTGGGAGAACCGGGTTTGATTCCCCATTCCTCCACTTGCACCTGCTGGAATGGCCTTGGGTCAGCCAGAGCTCTCTTATCTGGGAGAACCGGGTTTGCTTCCCCACTGCTCCACTTGCACCTGCTGCAATGGCCTTGGGTCAGCCTTAGCTCTCTTATCTGGGAGAACCGGGTTTGATTCCCCACTCCTCCACTTGCAGCTGCCGGAATGGCCTTGGGTCAGCCATAGCTCTCTTATCTGGGAGAACCGGGTTTGGTTCCCCACTCCTCCACTTGCAGCTGCCGGAATGGCCTTGGGTCAGCCACGGTTCTCTTATCTGGGAGAACTGGGTTTGATTCCCTACTCCTCCACTTGCAGCTGCCGGAATGGCGTTGGGTCAGCCATGGCTCTCTTATCTGGGAGAACCGGGTTTGATTCCCCACTCCTCCACTTGCAGCTGCTGGAATGGCCTTGGGTCAGCCAGAGCTCTCTTATCTGGAAGAACCGGGTTTGATTCCCCACTCCTCCACTTGCAGCTGCTGGAATGGCCTTGGGTCAGCCAGAGCTCTCTTATCTGGGAGAACCGGGTTTGATTCCCCACTCCTCCACTTGCAGCTGCTGGAATGGCCTTGGGTCAGCCAGAGCTCTCTTATCTGGGAGAACCGGGTTTGATTCCCCACTCCTCCACTTGCAGCTGCTGGAATGGCCTTGGGTTAGCCATAGCTCTCTTATCTGGGAGAACCAGGTTTGATTCCCCACTCCTCCACTTGCAGCTGCTGGAATGGCCTCGGGTCAGCCATGGCTCTCACAGGAGTTGTCCTTGAAAGGGCAGTTTCTGTCATAGCTCTCTCAGCCCCACCGACCTCACAAGGTGTCTGTTGTGGGGGGGGGGTGAAAGGTAGAGGAGATTGTGTCCGCTCTGGGACTCTGAGGTTCATAGTATAGGGTGGGATATATAGCCAATATCTTCGCCTTCTCTATCTACTCTGAAGCGGACCCAGGGAAGCCAACCGTTTTCCCATCCTTATCGCCGCTCCTCTGTCACGGTTGCCTTGGCAACGCAGGGCATTAACAAATGGCAACGGCCAGTTGGTAGTCTCCCTCTCCTGGGTAAGGAACTTACTGGTTTACTGGCAGGACATATGTCATTGGATGGGGTTCGTGCCCAGCCGTCTGAGACGGCTCACCGCTGCCCCGCCGAGTTGCTAGGTGGCTCTCTATTAACCAATTACCTGCGTCCCAGAAACATTCAAGCACCACTCTGATAAGACCCTGACAGACGCTCTGGTTTCAAGGCCTGCCTGGGAATTCCTCCCCTCGTTGGCAGCACAAGGAAGCCGTGTTGCCAATCTCCAGGTGGGGGCAGGAGATCCCCCTGCTTGGAGGCCCTCCCCCCGCTTCAGGGTCATCAGAAAGGGGGGGGAGGGGAAGCAAATGTGTTATGCATTTGAATCTTTGTGTTACCAAATGGAGTTCCTGCCTGGCTCATTGGAGCCTGAAGGACTCGCTATATTATAAAATGTCTGCCGGGCACTCCATTATTCCTTATGGGGACTGATTCGCACAGGGTATAAGGGAGACTTGATCAGTAGATATCTGGGGCTCTGGGGGGCTGTTTTTTGAGACAGAGGCATCAAACCTCCAACATTGCATCCGATGACTCTCCTCAAAACACCCTCCAAGTTTCAAAAAGGTTGGACCAGGGGGTTCAATTCTATGAGCCCCAAAAGAAGGTGCCCCTATTCCCTTCTAATGAAGAGAAGGCATTGGAAAAGTGTGCGATCCCTTGAACTGTGATTGCCAGAACTCCCGTTGGAGTTCAGTTATGCTTGTCACGACCCTGCTCCTGGCTCCACCCCAATGCCTCCTGGCTCCACCCCAATGCCTCCTGGCTCCACCCCAATGCCTCCTGGCTCCACCCCAATGCCTCCTGGCTCCACCCCCAATGCCTCCTGCCTCCACCCCAATGCCTCCTGGCTCCACCCCCGATGTCTCCTGGCTCCACCCCCGATGTCTCCTGGCTCCACCCCCGATGTCTCCTGGCTCCACCCCAATGTCTCCTGGCTCCACCCCCAAAGTCTCCAGATATTTCTTGAATCAGACTTGGCAACCCCACAAGGAAGCCTCGCTATGCCAACAGACATCTTTCAAAGACCAGAAGTGGCTTTACGGTCCAGTGTTGGCTTGAGAGCACCTGCCTGCCATTATCCCCCTTTTAAGGCTTTCGCAAAGAGGACCTCCTCCCCCCTCTCTTCCCCTCAAAGCCTTTGTCTCCCCCTGTAGCTCTGAGGCGTTCATCCACTTCACCTCGAGGGATGGGCCGCAGATGGGGCTTCTTTCCCGGCTGAAGTACCATTCACAAAGAATGAGAAGCCAGTTCAATACCAAGTCGATCGCAAAAACCATGGCATTATTTCAAGACATTAATCCTAGAAGACGCCTGCTCTGGATCAGCTCAGCGCTCCTCCCAGCCCTGCATGTCGTCTCACAAGGCGTTCAACGAGTCCCTCTGGAAGTTCAACAAAAGGGCAGAGAGGCCGAGGCCTTCATAACAACATTAGAACGGCCCTGAGAAGGACATCAGAAGAGCCCAGATGGCTCAGACCAGTGGGAGTCCATCAAGTCCAGCCTCCTGTCTCACACAGGGTCCAATCAGTTCCTTTGGAGGACCAGCAACAGGGCAGAGAGGCCGAGGCCTTCCCCTGAGAAGAACATCAGAAGAGCCCTGCTGGATCAGACCAGGGAGGGTCCATCTAGTCCAGCCTCCTGTCTCACACAGTGGCCAGCCAGTTTCTCTGGAGGGCCAACAACAGGGCAGAGAGGCTGAGTTCTTCCCCTGAGAAGAACCTCAGAAGAGCCCTGCTGGATCAGACCAGGGAGGGTCGATCGAGTCCAGCCTCCTGTTTCACACAGTGGCCAACCAGTTCCTCTGGAGGGCCCACAACAGGGCAGAGAGGCCGAGGCCTTCCCCTGAGAAGAACCTCAGAAGAGCCCTGCTGAGTCAGACCAGTGAGGGTCCATCTAGTCCAGCCTCCTGTCTCACACAGTGGCCAGCCAGTTCCTCTGGAGGGCCAACAACAGGGCAGAGAGGCCGAGCCCTTCCCCTGAGAAGAACATCAGAAGAGCCCTGCTGGGTCAGACCAGTGAGGGTCCATCTAGTCCAGCCTCCTGTCTCACATAATGGCCAATCAGTTTCTCTGGAGGGCCAACAACAGGGCAAAGAGGCCGAGTCCTTCCCCTGAGAAGAACATCAGAAGAGCACTGCTGGGTCAGACCAGGGAGGGTCCATCTAGTCCAGCCTCCTGTCTCAGACAGTGGCCAGCCAGTTCCTCTGGAGGGCCAGCAACGGGGCAGAGAGGCCGAGGCCTTCCCCTGAGAAGAACATCAGAAGAGCCCTGCTGAGTCAGACCAGTGAGGGTCGATCTAGTCCAGCCTTCTGTCTCACACAGTGGCCAACCCATTCCTCTGAAGGACCAACAACAGGGCAGAGAGGCTGAGTTCTTCCCCTGAGAAGAACCTCAGAAGAGCCCTGCTGGATCAGACCAGGGAGGGTCCATCTAGTCCAGCCTCCTGTCTCACACAGTGGCCAGCCAGTTCCTCTGGAGGGCCAACAACAGGGCAGAGAGGCTGAGGCCTTCCCCTGAGAAGAACATCAGAAGAGCACTGCTGGGTCAGACCAGGGAGGGTCCATCTAGTCCAGCCTCCTGTCTCAGACAGTGGCCAGCCAGTTCCTCTGGAGGGCCAGCAACGGGGCAGAGAGGCCGAGGCCTTCCCCTGAGAAGAACCTCAGAAGAGCCCTGCTGGATCAGACCAGGGAGGGTCCATCTAGTCCAGCCTCCTGTCTCACACAGTGGCCAGCCAGTTTCTCTGGAGGGCCAACAACAGGGCAAAGAGGCCGAGTCCTTCCCCTGAGAAGAACATCAGAAGAGCACTGCTGGGTCAGACCAGGGAGGGTCCATCGAGTCCAGCCTCCTGTCTCAGACAGTGGCCAGCCAGTTCCTCTGGAGGGCCAGCAACGGGGCAGAGAGGCCGAGGCCTTCCCCTGAGAAGAACCTCAGAAGAGCCCTGCTGAGTCAGACCAGTGAGGGTCGATCTAGTCCAGCCTTCTGTCTCACACAGTGGCCAACCCATTCCTCTGAAGGACCAACAACAGGGCAGAGAGGCTGAGTTCTTCCCCTGAGAAGAACCTCAGAACAGCCCTGCTGGATCAGACCAGGGAGGGTCCATCTAGTCCAGCCTCCTGTCTCACACAGTGGCCAGCCAGTTCCTCTGGAGGGCCAACAACAGGGCAGAGAGGCTGAGTCCTTCCCCTGAGAAGAACATCAGAAGAGCCCAGCTGGATCAGACCAGGGAGGGTCCATCTAGTCCAGCCTCCTGTCTCACACAGTGGCCAGCCAGTTCCTCTGGAGGGCCAACAATAGGGCAGAGAGGCCGAGACCTTCCCCTGAGAAGAACATCAGAAGAGCCCTGCTGGGTCAGACCAGTGAGGGTCCATCTAGTCCAGCCTCCTGTCTCACATAATGGCCAATCAGTTTCTCTGGAGGGCCAACAACAGGGCAGAGAGGCCGAGTCCTTCCCCTGAGAAGAACATCAGAAGAGCCCTGCTGGGTCAGACCAGTGAGGGTCCATCTAGTCCTGCCTCCTGTCTCACATAATGGCCAATCAGTTCCTCTGGAGGGCCAACAACAGGGCAGAGAGGCCGAGTCCTTCCCCTGAGAAGAACATCAGAAGAGCCCTGCTGGGTCAGACCAGTGAGGGTCCATCTAGTCCAGCCTTCTGTCTCACATAATGGCCAATCAGTTTCTCTGGAGGGCCAACAACAGGGCAGAGAGGCCGAGTCCTTCCCCTGAGAAGAACATCAGAAGAGCCCTGCTGGGTCAGGCCAGTGAGGGTCCATCTAGTCCAGCCTCCTGTCTCACACAGTAGCCAGCCAGTGGCTCTGGGGGGGCCAACAGCAGGGCAGAGAGGCTGAGGCCTTCCCAAGGACATCAGAATAGCCCTGCTGGGTCAGGCCAATGAGGGTCCATCTAGTCCATCATCTGGTCTCACACAGTGGCTAACAAGTTCCTCTGAATGGCCAAAAAGAAGGCATATAGGCTGAAGCCTTCATGAGAGCAGAAGGAAAGCCCTGCTGAATCACACCTACAATCTGCCTCGCCCAGCATCCCATCTCACACACGAGCCAGTCATATGGAGCAGAGGTCCATCGGTGGCTATTAGCCACAGCATATTGATGGAACTCTCTTTCTGGGGCAGTGATGCTCTGTATTCTTGTGCTTGGGGGGGCACAGTGGGAGGGCTTCTAGTGTCCTGGCCCCACTGATGGACCTCTTGATGGCCGCTGGGTTTTTTGACCACTGTGTGACACAGAGTGTTGGATTGGAGGGGCCATTGCCTGATCCAACATGGCTTCTCTTAGATTCTTATGACTGGGGTAGTGATGTTCTGTATTCTTGGTGCTTGTGGGGCAACAGTGGGAGGGCTTCTAGTATCCTGGCCCCACTGATGGGCATCCTGATGGCGCCTGGGGTTTTTTTGGCCACTGTCACAAAGAGTCTTGAACTGGAAGGGCCATTGGCCTGATCTGACATGGCTTCTCTTATGTTCTTAGATGGCCGGCACAGAGAGACAGGGAGCTGGCAACTGCCGTGACATTCGAACTTGGAACCGCCTTGTGCCCTGAGGCAGAAGATTACGTGGGCAAAAAGCAGAAGGGGAGGGACTGGTGCACACACACGGGGCCTCTGTGTGCAGAGAACGATGCACCCCATCTCCACAGGCAGCTTCGCTTTCCGCCTGGCCCGGCAGAAGCACTGCGGCCCGTACCGTCTGCCAAGCTGGCACCTCATGTCGGCACTCCTTCTGCCGGGAATCGATCCATTAAGTGCCCTATGCTTCTATGGGAGTCAGGGAAGAATTAATGTGGGGGGGGGAGGAGTGACTAAGGCTGAAGACTCCAGCCGGGGAGGCCATTCCTGAGAGAACCCCTCCTCAGCCACGTCCCACCAGCGAGCGATTTGGTTCAACATCTCTGCATGGTGCGGAGAGTGTCTCTGCAAAAGGCACTCCTGTTGCCATGGAGACAGCAGGGAACGACACACACGAGGCCTTAATTTCTTCACGCCCTGGCAGCGGCTCTCCGCTTTCCAAAAACAGGAAGAGGCCACCATTCCCTGTTGTCAACGGCCACGGGGTGACCTTTCGCTTGCCACGTAGGTTAGGTGTCTCGCCAAGTCGACAGGAAGGGGGAAAGGTTGTGTCCGGCCTGCTCAAGTCTTCTCCCACCAGAGTTGTGGAAGCTGCTCTTGACTTGTCCGTCTGTGCTTTACAGGACGGGCTGGTCTCATTAAAAACACAGGGGAAGTCATGTTGGATCAGGCTAATGGCTCATCCAGTCCGACACTCTATCACGTGGTGGCCAAAAACCAGGTGCCATTAGGAGGTCCATCAGGAGGCCAGAACTCCAGAAGCCCTCCCACTGTGGCCTCCTCAAGCACTAAGAACAGAGAGCATCACTGCCCCAGACACAAGAACGTAAGAGAAGCCATGTTGGATCAGGCCAATGGCCCATCCAGTCCAACACTCTGTGTCACACAGTGGCAAAAACACAGGTGCCGTCTGGAGGTCCACTAGTGAAGCCAGAACTCCAGAAGCCATCCCACTGTGGCTCCCCAAGCACCAAGAAAACACAGAATCACTGCCCCAGACACAGGAACATAAAAGCAGCCATGTTGGATCAGGACAATGACCCACCCAGTCCAATACTCTGTGTCACACAGTGGCCAAAATCCATCAGGAGGTCCACCAGTGGGGCAAGAGCTGCAGAAGCCCTCCCACTGTTGCCCCCAAGCACCAAGAAGACAGAGCATCACTACCCCAGACAGGGTATTTCATCTACACCTTGTGGCTAAGAGTCACCGATGGACCTCTGCCCACAGATCCCACTTCATTATCGCAGTGAACCTTGGAAGGCACACTTTCTATTCCTGTGTGCCTACCAGGGAAGCATAGCAAATGGGGAGGGCAGAACCAGGCCTCTTGCTTTTCCCCATAAGCACATAAGAAAAGCCCTGCTGGATCAAGCCAATGGCCCACCCAGTCCAACACTCTGTGTCACGTAAGAACATAAGAGAAGCCCTGTTGGATCAGGCCAATGGCCCCTCCAGTCCAACACTTTGTGTCACATAAGAACATAAGAGAAGTCCTGTTGGATCAGGCCAGTGGCCCCTCCAGTCCAACACTCTGTGTCACATAAGAACATAAGAGAAGCCCTGTTGGATCAGGCCAATGGCCCCTCCAGTCCAACACTTTGTGTCACATAAGAACATAAGAGAAGTCCTGTTGGATCAGGCCAATGGCCCCTCCAGTCCAACACTCTGTGTCACATAAGAACACAAGAGAAGCCATGTTGGATCAAGCCAGTGGCCCCTCAAGTCCAACACTCTGTGTCACACAGTGGTCAAAACCCAGGTGCCATCAGGAGGTCCACCAGTGGGGCCAGGACACTAGAAGCCCTCCCACTGTGCCCCCCCCCCCAAGCACCAAGTATACAAAGCATCACTGCCCCAGACAGAGAGTTCCAACCATATGCTGTGGGCTAACAGCCACTGATGGACCTCTGCTCCATATGTTGATCCAATCCCCTCTTGAAGCTGTCTATGCTTGTAGCCGCCGCCACCTCCTGTGGCAGTGAATTCCATGTGTTAATTACTCTTAGGGTGTACTTCCTTTTACCAGTTCTAATGCAACTACTCAGCAATTTCACTGAGTGCCCACGAGTTTTTGTATTGTGAGAAAGGGAGAAAAGTTCTTCTTTCTCTACTTTCTCCATCCCATGCATAATCTTGTCAACCTCTCTCATGTTACCCCGCAGTCGACGTTTCTCCAAGCTAAAGAGCCCCAAGCGTTTTAACCTTTCTTCATAGGGAAGGCGTTCCAACCCTTCAATCATTCTAGTTGCCCTTTTCTGCACTTTTCCCAATTGCCCCTTCTGACCCACTGCCCCTTGTCATTTGGGGCCATGCCCCAGAATATACCCAGTCCTCTATACCGGGGGTCCCCAGTCTTTTTGAGCCTGAGGACACCTTTGGAATTCTGTCAAGGGCGGTGGGCATAGCCACAAGATGGCTGCCAGGGGAGGCGGAGTCAGCCATAAATGGCCGCTGCAGGAGACTGAGCCACGCGGAGCGACGAAGTTCGATTGCAGCGGACGAGAGTAGCAATTTTTAAAAACACAACGCGAAAGAGGATCGTAGGAGAGATTAAAACCCACACTGCGTTGGCGGGTGCCACTGGAACAAGGTTAGTTTAATCTGCCCAGTCAATCAGATCTCCAGTGGCCAATGAGAAGCGTTGCTGGGAAAGAGCCACGCCCACTTTCTAAAAATCCTTGGTGTGTTGAACAGGAAAGAGCTGGTGCGTGGTAGAGACCCTTGCTCTATGATGCTGGAAACTGCAGGGGAATAACTGGGACCCTGTCTGCTGTCTTGGTGTAGTGGTTAAGTGTGCGGACTCTTATCTGGGAGAACCAGGTTTGATTCCCCCCTCCTCCACTTGCAGCTGCTGGAATGGCCTTGGGTCAGCCAGAGCTCTCTTATCTGGGAGAACCAGGTTTGATTCCCCACTCCTCCACTTGCACCTGCTGGAATGGCCTTGGGTCAGTCGGAGCTCTTGCAGAGTTGTCCTTGAAAGGGCAGCTCCTGGGAGAGCTCTCTCAGCCCCTCCCACCTCACAGGGTGTCTGTTTTGGGGCGGGGGGGAGGTAAAGGAGATTGTGAGCCGCTCTGAGACTCTGAATTGAGGGCGGAATATAAATTCAATATCTTCTTATTAGGAGAGCCAGTTTGGTGTAGTGGTTAAGTGCGCGGACTCTTATCTGGGAGAACCGGGTTTGATTCCCCACTCCTCCACTTGCAGCTGCTGGAATGGCCTTGGGTCAGCCATAGCTCTCGCAGAGCTGTCCTTGAAAGGGCAGCTTCTGTCAGAGCTCTCTTAGCCCCACCCAGCTCAAAGGTGTCTGTTGTGGGAGAAGATAAAGCAGACTTCTCCTCCTCTTCCTCCTCCTTCTTCTATCGTTGAGGAAAAACCAGTCACCTCCCAGGTTAGGCCAACAGCCCCCAAAACTCCTTAAGATATCAGACAAGGAAGGCCCAGGTTGCTGCATTCAACCAAGTAAAAAGATGACAGAACGAAACGCCACGCAAAATTGGTTTCTCTCCAGTCACACAATCCAGCACAAATAATGGCTTTTTTTCCCCATTTAGACACTCCCAGTAGATTAAAGAGAACTGCTGTTTCACTGAGAAAAAAGAGAGCGAAAGAATGTTCATAACAAGAAAACATTCTTCCGTCAGCTGCAAGGAAGCCCAGTCGGCTCTCAGAAAAGCAGGGCGTGGGGTTGCCAGATGACCCCAAAACGCACAACCTGGTCTGCTCCTGTGCCTTTGAGAGCAGCTGGATCTTCCCCAAAACAGCTGGCGAACTTTTCCCCCCCATATGGTTCTTCATGACCACCTGCCAAAGCAAAAGGGCAGAAACCTGTTTTTGAAAGTTGGCAGTCCGTCACAATAGCTCCTGCTCCATTTGGCACCATGGCGTAGGATCACAGAACCACAGAGCTGAAAGGGGCCACAGAGGACATCTAGTCCAGCCCCCTGCTCCATGCAGGCTCAGCTGAAAGCATCCCTCGGAAATCTTCATCCACCTCCCTTGGCAGCCCATTCTAAAGATAAAGGGAGTCCCCTGTGCAAGCACCAGTCGTTTCCGACTCTGGGGTGACATTATTATTTATTATTATTATTGTTACCTTTAATTTATACCCCGCGCTCTCTGCAAGCGGACTCAGGACGGCTAACAATCAGTTCAAAATTTCAGACAATAAATACAATTAAACAAACAAACTTCAAACTATAAACACTTTTAAAACATTTTGCATCACGACATTTCATGGCAGACTTTTTCACGGGGTGGTTTGCCATTGCCTTCCCCAGTCGTCTACACTCCACCCCCCACCCCCCAGCAAGCTGGGGACTCATTTTACCGATCTCGGAAGAATGGACGGCTGAGTCAACCTTGAACCAGCTACCTGAACCCAGCTTCCGTTGGGATCGAACTCAGACTTCTTGTTACCAGGTGGTTTGCCACTGCCCTCCCCAGCAAGCTGGGGACTCATTTTACTACCCGCAGAAGGGTGGAAGGATGAATCAACCTTGAGCCAGCTACCTGAACCCAGCTTCTGCCGGGATTGAACTCAGGTCATGAGCAGAGAGCTCGAACTGCAGTACTGGAGTTTTTACCGCTCTGCGCCAAGGGGCAATACCACTGTAAAAAAAAAAAATCCCCCTAATATCCAAATAGTACCTTTCGAACCGAAACTGAAGACCATTCTTGTTAGTCCTATCCTCTGCTGTCAACCAGAACAATTCCCAGGCCCACCTCTAAGAGTTCTTTTGTTTGGGGGGGGACACAACTTCAGGAAACTTCATAAGCTGAACAAGAGTCAACAGTGTGATGCGGTGCCAAAAAAGGCCAATGCAATTTTGGGCTGTATCAACAGAAGTCTAGTGTCCAGATCACGTGATGTGATGGTATCGCTTTACTCTGCTCTGATAAGACCTCACCTGGAGTACTGTGTTCAGTTTTGGACACCACATTTTAAGAAGGATATAGACAAGCTGGAACGGGGTCCAGAGGAGGGCAACAAAGATGGGGAGGGGTCTGGAGACCAAGTCCTATGAAGAAAGGTTGAAGGAGCTGGGGATGTTTAGCCCGGAGAGGAGGCGGCTGAGAGGTGATATGATCACCATCAAGTACTTGAAGGGCTGTCATCTAGAGGATGGTGTGGAATTGTTTTCTGTGGCCCCAGAAGGTAGGACCAGAACCAATGGGCTGAAATTCGAAATTAAATCAAAAGAGTTTCTGGCTCAATATTAGGAAGAACTTCCTGACCGTTAGAGCGATTCCTCAGTGGAACAGGCTTCCTCGGGAGGTGGTGGGCTTTCCTTCCTTGGAGGTTTTTAAACAGAAGCTAGATGGCCATCTGAGAGCAATGAAGATCCTGTGAATTTAGGGGGAAGTGTTTGCGAGTTTCCTGCGTTGTGCAGGGGGTTGGACTAGATGACTCTAGAGGTCCCTTCCCACTCTATGATTCTATGAAATTTTTACATATTTGGTATCAGAAGAAGTGAGCTGTGACTATTAATATAAGAAAAGCCATGTTGGATCAGGCCAACAGCCCATGTAGTCCAACACTCTGTGTCACATAGTGGCCAAAAACCCAGATGCCATCAGGAGGTCCATCAGTGGGGCCAGAACACTAGAAGCTCTCCTACTGTGCCTCCCCAAGCGCCAAGAATACAGAGCATCACTGCCCCAGACATAAGAATATAAGAGAAGCCATGTTGGATCAGGCCAGTCACCCATCCAGTCCAACACTCTGTGTCACACAGTGGCCAAAAACCCAGGAGCCATCAGGAGGTCCACCAGTGGGGCCAGGACACTAGAAGCCCTCTCACTGGTGCCCCCCCAAGCACCAAGAATACAGAGCATCACTGCCCCAGATAGAGAGTTCCATCAATACGAGGTGACTCCCAAAAGCTCCTCCCCTGTCCCCACACAGTGGGAGGGCTTCTAGCTTCACTGTTGGACCTCCTGATGGCACCTGGGTTTTTTGGCTCTGTGTGACACAAAGTGTTGGACTGGGTGGGCCATTGGACTGATCCAACATGGCTTCTCTTATGTTCTCAAAATTTTGTTAGTCTTTAAGATGTTCCTGCAGTCTTTCCTCTTCCCTACTGCTACAGACAGACTAACGTAGCTGCCCCCTTGATACTACAAATGTTTCGCCTCTAATCCCTTCTCCAAATTTCCCGTGAGACTCGCGTTTTTGGCTTACTTTCACAGATTAGATTCAGGAGGGCGTCTCTTCCTGGCTAATCAAAAAATTTCCATTTGCCAGCGAATCGCTAGGATGGAAAAACACATATTTCAAATCCCAAACCCCTCTGACAGGAACGGGCCGCCCATTACAAAAGCGGCACTCCTTGATTACACAAGGGTGTAAACAACACACAGGATTTTTTCCATGCTTCAAATCCTTCCCAATTTGCAAGCTGAACGGTTGCCAGTAAAACCTGGGAAGGGTCATTTCGGTGCCTGGATTGCCATCTTATTTTAAGCCTCCCTGGCTGTGCTCCTGTGCTCTTAAAGGCTGCAGGCAAACAGGAAAACAGTGGGCTGTTTTCTCATGACAGCTAGAAGATGGAGGAGGAGGAGAAGAAGACTGCAGATTTATACCCCTCCCTTCTCTCTGAATCAGAATGGCTTACAATCTCCTATACCTTCTCCCCCCTCCGATACCTTCTCCCCCCCCTTGTGAGATGGGTGGAGCTGAGAGAGCTCTCCCAGAAGCTGCCTTTTCAAGGACAACTCTGTGGGAGCTACGGATGACCCAAGGCCATTCCAGCAGCTGCAAGTGGAGGAGTGGGGAATCAAACCCGGTTCTCCCAGATAAGAGAGCTCTGGCTGACCCAAGGCCATTCCAGCAGCTGCAAGTAGAGGAGTGGGGAATCAAACCTGGTTCTCCCAGATAAGAGAGCTATGGCTGACCCAAGGGCATTCCAGCAGCTGCAAGTGGAGGAGTGGGGAATCAAACCCATTTCTCCCAGATAAGAGAGCTCTGGCTGACCCAAGGCCATTCCAGCAGCTGCAAGTGGAGGCGTGGGGAATCAAACCTGGTTCTCCCAGATAAGAGAGCTCTGGCTGACCCAAGGCCATTCCAGCAGCTGCAAGTAGAGGAGTGGGGAATCAAACCCGGTTCTCCCAGATAAGAGAGCTATGGCTGACCCAAGGGCATTCCAGCAGCTGCAAGTGGAGGAGTGGGGAATCAAACCCGGTTCTCCCAGATAAGAGAGCTATGGCTGACCCCAGGCCATTTCAGCAGGTGCAAGGGGAGGAGTGGGGAATCAAACCCGGTTCTCCCAGATAAGAGAGCTCTGGCTGACCCAAGGCCATTCCAGCAGCTGCAAGTAGAGGAGTGGGGAATCAAACCCGGTTCTCCCAGATAAGAGAGCTATGGCTGACCCAAGGGCATTCCAGCAGCTGCCAGTGGAGGAGTGGGGAATCAAACCCGGTTCTCCCAGATAAGAGAGCTATGGCTGACCCCAGGCCATTTCAGCAGGTGCAAGGGGAGGAGTGGGGAATCAAACCCGGTTCTCCCAGATAAGAGAGCTCTGGCTGACCCAAGGCCATTCCAGCAGCTGCAAGTGGAGGCGTGGGGAATCAAACCTGGTTCTCCCAGATAAGAGAGCTCTGGCTGACCCAAGGCCATTCCAGCAGCTGCAAGTGGAGGAGTGGGGAATCAAACCCGGTTCTCCCAGATAAGAGAGCTCTGGCTGACCCAAGGCCATTCCAGCAGCTGCAAGTAGAGGAGTGGGGAATCAAACCTGGTTTTCCCAGATAAGAGTCCGCATAATTCAGCACCACACCAAACCGGATTTGATTCTCCACTCCTCTACATGCAGTTGGCTGGGTGACCTTAAGTCAGTCACAATTCTTCAGTGCTCTCTCAGCCCCACCTGCCTCACAGGGTATCTGCTGTGGGGAGAGGGGGGGAAAGGAGATTGTGGGGAGAGAAAGGGGAGGAGTCGCTCTGAGACTCCGAGTGAAGGGTGGGGTATAAATCCAATCTCTTCTCTATGTACTGATGGCTACATTCAAGTCTTGCCACAGTGAATGGCATCTCCCCAAAGCTGTTTCAGGCTGGGGAAAAGCAGCCCTTTTGCACACAGACATTAATGAGCTTTCAGGCTATATATTTCAATGCACTTCAGGGATCATTTGGAAGCGGACTTTGCAAAATCACACAGCAAAACCCAATTGCAAAGTGCACCGGGAGTGAACTGAAAAGCGCATGACTCGGTATGTGCGAAAGCACCCTTTCAATGGAACAGGAGATGCTCTGTTCTTTGGACCTGCACAAGGAAAGGGATTTTGCTTCAGTATGCCACTCACTCAGAGGTCAGGGGCTCTTCCCACACTGTCCAGTTGCTTTGGAGTCACATCGAGAGACCAACCAGATTTCCAAGGTATAAGCCTTTGAGAGTCAAAGGTCCTTTCTTGAAATACTAATCTGATGCAAGGAGCGTGGATTTAAGAACATAAGAGATGCCCTGTTGAATCAGGCCAGTGGCCCATCCAGTCCAACACTCTGTGTCACACAGTGGCCAAAACCCCAGGTGCTATCAGGAGATCCACCAGTGGGGCCAGGACAAGAGAAGCCCTCCCACGCACCAAGAAGACAGAGCATCACTGCCCCAGACACAAGAACATAAGAGAAGCCATGTTGGATAAGGCCAATGACCCATCCAGTCCAACACTGTGTCACACAGTGGCCAAAAGAACCAGGCGCCATCAGGAGGTCCACCAGTGAAGCCAGAACACTGGAAGCCCTCCCACTGTTGCCCCCTCCCAAGCACCCAGAATACAGAGCATCGCTGCCCCAGACAGAAAATTCCATTGATACCCTGTGGCTAAGAGCCACTGATGGACCTCTGCTCCAGAGGTTTACCCAATCCCCTCATTGTTTTCAAACAATTTTTATTAGTAACATATGGCAATATATTCAATTTCTTATATCATTAATAACTACTTTTTTTTAATCCCATATATTACTTTATACCTACCCCTCCCCCCTTTACTTGACCCTCGCTGGTGTACTAAACTCAAAACATCATTTTAAAAGGTACCCCTAATTAATAAGAAGCAAAGTTCATATCTTCCCCCCACTTATACTTAATCATTATCAAAGATTGTCCAATATCCTTTTATTTTCCATTCTTTTTCTACGTATCTTCTGAACTTCTTCCACTCCATCTTAAATACTTCTAAATCATAGTCTCTTAAAGTTCTTGTTAACTTATCCGTTTCACTCCATGTCATAACTTTAACAGTCCAATCCTGTTTCTCTGGTATTTTTTCTTGCTTCCACAACTGCGCATACAATGTCCTAGCAGCTGAGAACAAGTACCAGAGTAAAGTTCTGTCTTCTTTTGGAAATTTTTCCATTTGTAATCCTAACAGAAAAGTCTCTGCAACTTTGTTAAATTCATATCCCGAGATCTTAGAAGCTTACCCAATCCCCTCTTGAAGCTGTCTTGCAAAAGTTCATACTCTGAAAATCTTGCTGGTCTCTACGGTGGAGTCAAATCGAGCTCTTCTGCTCTTAACGGGGCAACCCTCTGAAATTAGTACAGATGCTAACTGCATGCCTTGAACATTTCCCCCTAGCTCTAATCTTGCAATGTCTCTCTGCATTCAAACTCCTTGACGAACATAGGAACATATGAAGCTGCCTTCTACTGAATCAGACCCTCAGTCCATCCGAGTCAGTCTTGTCTACTCAGACTGGCAGCAGCTCTCCGGGGTCCCAAGCTGAGGTTTTTCATACCTACTTGCCTGGACCCTTTTTAGTTGGAGATGCCGGGGCTTGAACCTGGGACCTTCTGCTTACCAAGCAGATGCTCTACCACTGAGCCACAGCCCCATTCATGGCTCTCCAGGGTCTCCAGCTGAGGTTTTTCACGCCTACCTGCCTGGACCCTTTTTAGTTGGAAATGCCAGGGGTTGAACCTGGGACCTTACCGAGCAGATGCTCTGCCACTGAGCCACAGCCCCATTCATGGCTCTCCAGGGTCACCAGCTGAGGTTTTTCACGCCTACTTGCCTAGACCCTTTTTAGTTGGAGATGCTGGGGATTGAACCTGGGACCTTCTGCTTACCAAGCGATGCTCTACCACTGAGCCACAGCTCCATTCATGGCTCTCCAGGGTCTCAAGCGGAGGTTTTTCATGCCTACTTGCCTGGACCCTTTTTAGTTGGAGATGCCGGGGCTTGAACCTGGGACCTTCTGCTTACTAAGCAGATGCTCTGCCACTGAGCCACCATCCCTCCCCTGATCTGCAACATCCTGTCCCACCTTCTGATTGGGACAGAAGGACTTGGGGATCTCCATTCATACTTGTCTCTGCTGAAGGCAGCATTAATCTGTTTGGGCTCGAAGGTTTGACTGAACTCGAACCCAGCTCTTCGGCTGCAGACCAGCACGGCTACCCCACCTGAAACTTGCTTTGGATCAGGGCTTTTTTTTCTAGCAGGAGCTCCTTTGAATATTAGGCCGCACCCCACCGATGTATCCAATCCTCCAAGAGCTTACAGTAGACCCTGTACTGAGAGCCCCGTCAGCTCTTGGAGGAGTGGCTACCTCAGGAGGGTGTGGTCTAATATGCAAAGGAGCTCCTGCTAAAAAAACAAAAGCACTGCTTTTGGATTATTATCGCAGAGTAAAACTGCCTTTCAAAAGGCCGACAACAACACGGCCCCCGTTTTTCTACTGCCTTTTGCCAATAACGTCCTCCACTGTGGGTGGGCTTTGGAAAAGGAAAGGTCCCCTGTGCAAGCACCAGTCGTTTCCGAGTCTGGGGCGACGTTGCTTTCACGTTTTCACGGCAGACTTTTTACGGGGTGGTTTGCCATTGCCTTCCCCAGTCCTCTACGCTTTGTCCCCAGGCAAGCTGGGAACTCATCTGATCAACCTTGGAAGGATGGAAGGAGGAGTCAACCTGGAGCCGGCTACCTGAACCCAGCTTCTGCCAGGATCGAACTCAGGTCGTGAGCAGAGCTTAGGACTGCAGGACTGCAGCTTTAACACTCTGCGCCACAGGGCTCTTATGTAATTCTGACAATTGCATTTGAGGTCAGGCAGCAATTTTTCTCCAGACCACTTTAGCCAGGGATCCTTCAGGGCATGGAAATATGAATACATATATGCATACATAAATAGGAAAAGGAAAGGTCCCCTGTGCAACCCCCAGTCGTTTCCGACTCTGGGGTGACGTTGCTTTCACGTTTTCATGGCAGACTTTTTACGGGGTGGTTTGCCATTGCCTTCACCAGTCCTCTACGCTTTCCCTCCAGCGAGCTGGGGACTCATTTTACCTTCACGTTTTCACGGCAGACTTTTTACGGGGTGGTTTGCCATTGCCTTCCTCAGTCCTCTACGCTTTCCCCCCAGCAAGCTGGGGACTCACTTGACCGACCTCAGAAGGATGGAAGGCTGAGTCAACCTAGAGCCGGCTACCTGAAACCAGCTTCCGCCGGGATCGAACTCCGGTCGTGAGCGGAGAGTTCAGACTGCAGTACTGCGCCACGGGGCTCTTGTGCGTGGTCTTTACTCCACCGCTAAGAGCACGCCTGCTCCGCATACAAAAACCCCAGAGCTGCGGTTTTTTTCCTAGCCCAGCCTTGACTGATGCGGAATTGTCAGACAACGGCCACCTGCAGAGAACGCTCCCTTCTGATTCATCTCCACCGACGTTACAAGCGGAGAGCATGCTCCAACGCTCCCCTCCCCAGCCCCGACCCCACGCAAAGGCTTCTGCTGGGAAACGCGTTGCCTCGTTTTGTCTCTGAGGCTCAGCATAAAAAACGGATCGTTCGGCAACCTTCTCTCCAGCTCCACGGACACGAACGTCTGAGCCTTCTGCAATTCTCACATCTGCGGCTCAAAGGAAGAAAGCGAGCGTTCCCCAATCCCCTGCGGCCAAGCTGAATCCATTTCTGAAAGACGCCGGCTGTATTTTGAGTGTGGATGCTTCGCTGGGCCTAAGGGCTCTCCCCATTAACGCTGCTAGCTGTGGGTGGTTTTGTACCCATTTGGGGCTTTCAGACCCAATTCTCACTTCTAGGAAATCTCACATAAAATTCCAGAGTTGGAAGGGACCTCCAGGGTCATCTAGTCCAACCCCCTGCACAATGCAGGAAACTCACAAATACCTCCCCCTAAATTCACAGGATCTTCATCGCTGTTAGATGGCCATCTAGCCTCTGTTGAAAAACCTCCAAGGAAGGAGAGCCCATCACCTCCTGAGGAAGTGTTCATAGAATCCTAGAGTTGGAAGGGACCTCCAGGGTCATCTAGTCCAACCCCCTGCACAATGCAGGAAACCTCCCCCTAAATTTACAGAGAGAGCCCTGTGGCGCAGAGTGCTAACGCTGCAGTGCTGCAGTTGGAGCCCTCTGCTCATGACCGGAGTTCGATCCCCGGTGGAAGCTGGATTCAGGTAGCCGGCTCCAGGTTGACTCAGCCTTCCATCCTTCCGAGGTCAGTCAAATGAGTCCCCAGCTTGCTGGGGGGGGGGGAAGCATAGAGAACTGGGGAAGGCAATGGCAAACCATCCCGTAAAAAGTCTGCCGTGAAAACATTGTGAAAGCAACGTCACCCCAGAGTCGGAAACAACTGGTGCTTCCACAGGGGACTACCTTTACCTTTTTAAATTCACAGGATCTTCATTGCTGTCAGATGGCCATCCAGCCTCTGTTGAAAAACCTCCAAGGAAGGAGAGCCCACCACCTCCCGAGGAAGCCTGTTCCACTGAGGAACCGCTCTAACAGTCAGGAAGTTCTTCCTAATGTTGAGCCAGAAACTCTTTTGATTGAATTTCAACCCAATGGTTCTGGTTCTACAGAGAAACAGAACAAAGTTCGAGTCTGGGGGCTTTAAAAGTCTTATTCCGGGTCTAAGGCAGGGGTGGCCGAACTTATTTAACATAAGAGCCACCTAGAATACATCTCAGATCTTTGAGAGCCACAAGACACAAACATCAGATGTTTGAGAGCCGCAAAGCAGGCTGGCTGGCAAATAGACGGGGAAGGGAGGGAGAGGTAGAAAGAAAGCAACTTAATTATGAATGCATTCTCCAAGCTTTGGCTGGCTTGGCTTGGAGAAGGGATTCAAAGAGACAAATGAATTCACCAAGCTGGCCGACATGGTGGGGGGGGGGGGCTTTGAGAGCCACACAATGTGTGTGAAAGAGACACATGTGGCTCCCGAGCCACAGTTTGGCCACCCCGGCCTAAGCTTTTGTGTGCACGTGCACTTCATCAGATACAATAAAATGGAAGTTACCAGTCCATAAATATAGGCAAAGAGTGAACAGCCAATGGCATTGTTCTGAATTCATGAGTGAATTCAAATGTAGCCATCTCGTGTTCTAACCTACCCTGATGCTTCACAGAGACAATATACCCCCTCTCTCTGGAAATTGCCCCCCAACAGAAGGAAGCCAATAGAAGGAAGAGAGGCTTGGCTCAGTAGCTCTGCTGTGTGATTGAAAGAGCCTGGAAAAACAAGCTCTGCCTTCCCCCCTTCCTCCTCAAGGGAGGAGCCTCAGCCAATGGAGAAAATAGAGGCTTTACTCTGCAGCTCCTGTGCGATTGAGCAAGCCTGGCAAAGCACGTTGTGATGCAGAAGGAAGCAAGAGAGAGGGAGAAGGAAGCAGATGACAACCAATTGCTCGGGGACCTGATAGGAGTCCTCCGGGGGCCTAATTTGCCCCTGGGCCACATGTTTGACACCCCTAGTGTAGACAGTGCTGACCTCAGTGGTCCAAGGATCTGATTTAGGATTATCCCACTTTCATGTGTTCATTTACTTGGCATGCAGAAGGTCCCAGGTTCAATCCCTGGCATCTCCAGTTCGAACGATCAGGTACGAGCAGAGATGGAAGAAATCCGCCTGAGATCCTGGAGAGCCACTTCCAGTCTGAGTAGACAACTGTGACCTTGATGGATGAAACGTCTGATTCAACAGAAGACAACTCCCTGTGGGTGAATCTCACCGTGAACCATTTACCCATCCCTTTGCCTGCTCCCCTTTCCTGCCTGCCAGTGCGCCTCTCCCCCCAGCATCTGCTCAACACAACCTCCGAGTGAGGGGTCTGGAGACCAAGTCCTATGAGGAAAGGCTGAAGGAGCTGGGCCTGTTTAGCCTGGAGAGGAGGCGGCTGAGAGGTGATAGGATCACCATCTTCAAGTCCTTGAAGGGCTGTCCTATAGAGGATGAGGGGTCTGGAGACCAAGTCCTATGAGGAAAGGCTGAAGGAGCTGGGCCTGTTTAGCCTGGAGAGGAGGCGGCTGAGAGGTGATAGGATCACCATCTTCAAGTCCTTGAAGGGCTGTCCTATAGAGGATGAGGGGTCTGGAGACCAAGTCCTATGAGGAAAGGCTGAAGGAGCTGGGCCTGTTTAGCCTGGAGAGGAGGCGGCTGAGAGGTGATAGGATCACCATCTTCAAGTCCTTGAAGGGCTGTCCTATAGAGGATGAGGGGTCTGGAGACCAAGTCCTATGAGGAAAGGCTGAAGGAGCTGGGCCTGTTTAGCCTGGAGAGAAGGCGGCTGAGAGGTGATAGGATCACCATCTTCAAGTCCTTGAAGGGCTGTCCTATAGAGGATGAGGGGTCTGGAGACCAAGTCCTATGAGGAAAGGCTGAAGGAGCTGGGCCTGTTTAGCCTGGAGAGGAGGTGGCTGAGAGGTGACAGGATCACCATCTTCAAGTCCTTGAAGGGCTGTCCTATAGAGGATGGTGTGGAATTGTTTTCTGTGGCTCCGGAAGGTCGGACCAGAACCAATAGGTTGAAATTAAATCAAAAGAGCTTCCGGCTCAACATTAGGAAGTACATCCTGACTGTTAGAGGGGTTCCTCAGTGGAACAGGCTTCCTCGGGAGGTGGTGGGCTCTCCTTCCTTGGAGGTTTTTAAACAGAGGCTAAATGGCCCTCTGACAGCAATGAGGATCCTGTGAATTTAGGGGGAGGTGTTTGTGAGTTTCCTCCATTGCTCAGGGGGTTGGACTAGATGACCCTGGAGGTGCCTTCCAATTCTATGATTATATGTTTAGCCTGGAGAGGAGGTGACTGAGAGCTGATATGATCACCATTTTCAAGGACTTGAAGGGCTGTCATATAGAGGAGGGTGTGGAATTGTGTTCTGTGGCCCCAGAAGGCAGGATCAGAATCAACAGGTTGAAATTAAATCAGAAGAGTTTCCGGCTCAACATTAGCAAGAACTTGTTGACCATTAGAGCGGTTCCTCAGTGGAACAGGCTTCCTCAGGAGGTGGTGGGCTCTCCTTCCTTGGAGGTTTTTAAGCAGAGGCTAGATGGCCATCTGATAGCAATGAGGATCCTGTGAATTTAGGGGGAGGTATCTGTGAATTTCCTGCATTGTTCAGGGGTTGGACTAGATGAACCTGGAGGACCCTTCCAATGAATCAGCCAGTATCATAATGCCCCTGTATAAATCAATGGTGCAGCCTCCTTTGGAATACTGTGTATGATTCTGGTCACCGCACCTCAAAAAAGATATTATAGCATTGGGAAAAGTGCAGAAAAGGGCAACTAGAATGATTAAAGGGTTGGAACACTTTCCCTATGAAGAAGCGTTAAAACGGTTGGGGCTCTTTAGCTTGGAGAAACGTCGATTGTGCGGTGACATGATAGAGGTTTACAAGATTATGCATGGGACAGAGAAGATAGAGAAAGAAGTACTTGTCTCACTTTCTCACAATATGAGAACTTGTGGACATTCAATGAAATTGCTGAGCAGTTGGGTTAGAACGGATAATAGGAAGTCCTTCTTCACCCAAAGGGTGATTAACTCATGGAATTCACCGCCACAAGAGGTGATGGCAGCTACAAGCATAGCCAGCTTCAAGGGGGGATTGGATAAATATATGAAGCAGAGGTCGATCAGTGGCTCTTAGCCACAGCGTGTTATTGGAGTTGTCTGTCTGGGAATATATTGCCATATGTTACTAATAAAAATTGTTTGAAAACAATGAGGGGATTGGGTAAACTTCTGGAGCAGAGGTCCATCAGTGGCTCTTAGCCACAGGGTATCAATTTTCTGTCTGGGGCAGTGATGCTCTGTATTCTTGGTGCTTGGGGGGGCGGTGGGCACAGTGGGAGGGTTTCTAGTGTCCTGGCCGTAATGGTGGACCTCGTGATAGCACCTGAGTTTTTTGGCCATTGTGTGACACAGAATGTTGGACTGGATGGGCCACTGGCCTGATCCAACAGGGCTTCTCTTATGTTCTTATGTGACACAGAGTGTTGGACTGGAGGGGCCACTGGCCTGATCCATCATGGCTTCCCTTATGTTCTTATGTGACACAGAGTGTTGGACTGGAGGGGCCATTAGCCTGATCCAACAGGGCTTCTCTTATGTTCTTATGTGACACAGAGTGTTGGACTGGATGGGCCACTGGCCTGATCCAACAGGGCTTCTCTTATGTTCTTATGTGACACAGAGTGTTGGACTGGAGGGGCCATTAGCCTGATCCAACAGGGCTTCTCTTATGTTCTTCTGTGACACAGAGTGTTGGACTGGAGGGGCCACTGGCCTGATCCAACAGGGCTTCTCTTATGTTCTTCTGTGACACAGAGTGTTGGACTGGAGGGGCCATTGGCCAGATCCAACAAGGCTTCTCTGATGTTCTTATTCCATGATTTTATGAGTGCCAAACATCAGTTCATCCTCTGAGGTGGGGGTCCATCCAGAAGGGCTCAGCTCTCGGCTGCTCATCCTCCTGCACCGCCTTTATCTCCTCCGGGCACGGTGCCCTTCCAAGGAAAATTAGCTCTAACCGACTTCCTAGAAACACCAGGAACGACGCCAGGGAACCTGGCACGGCCGGTGCCACCTGCAATGTAAACAGAGAGGAGCAACCTCGATTCTCATGCAAGGAGGAGTAAGCGGCCAAGTCGCCGGGTGGGGCGGAGGGGACTATAAACTGAAGCCCCACGACATGGCCGATCCAGCCGGTCGTTCTGGAGAGGCTGCGCTCCGAGTGGGCTGCGTTTGCCGCTCGGCTCCACCCCCCCTTCCCCCTTTCCTGCAATCCGTATCCGGCGGAGAGCCAATTTGGCAGAGATCCCCTTTCCCCATAAGCGCTTAGCAGAATTTTAAAAGCTTCTTAAAACCAAGAGGGAGATGGGTTAGGTCCCGAGCATCAGCAGAATTCCCACTCGCCAATTCATCTCCGTGAAATTCCTCTATCGATCCGGCACATTCTCATCCCACCCCCGTCCTTCACAGAGGTCCAGGCAACGTAAGCGACTCCCCCCTTCCCCGTTTCGTACTCCTAGCGACCCTGCGAGGTGGGTACAGTCATGAGGGAACAACAGGCCTACCGACGTGCGGTGCACGTCACAGACAAGTGAGATTTCAACCCTGATCTCTTCACACCAAATCCGATACTCTAGCACTAGGGGTCCCCCCATGGAAGCCACCAACACCTTTCCTGGCTAGGGTTGAAAAGTCCAATTCAAAAGATATCTGGGCACTGTGGGGGTGGAGCCAAGAGACATTGGGGGTGGAGCCAGAAGACATTGGGGGTGGAGCCAGGAAACATTGGGGTGGAGCCAGGAGCAAGGTTGGGACAAGCATAACTGAAATCCAAAGGGAGTTCTGGCCATCACATTTCAAGGGACTGTGTGCCTTTTAAATGGCTTCCCTCCATTGGAAATAATGACGGAGAGGAGCATCTTCTTTGGGGGCTCATAGAGCTGGACCCCCCGGTCCAATCTTTTTGACATTTGGAGGGTGTTTTGAGGAGAGGTTCTGCATGCTTTGTAGTAAATTTGGTGCCTCTAACTCAAAAAACAGCCCCCCCCCCAAGAGTCCCAGATACCCATAAATCAATTCTCAATTATACCCTATGGGAATCGGTCTCCATAGGGAATAACGGAGTGCCCAGTGGACCTTTCCCTCCCCCCCCCCTTTCTGATGACCCTGAAGCTAGGGGAGGGCCTCCAAACCGGGGGATCCCCTGCCCCCACCTGGGGATTGGCAACCCTGTTTCTGGCATTTATCGAGTGTTTTTAGAAAGCCAGCTGGAGCTTCGGCCCAGGGCTTCTGATTGGCCGCTGGAAATCTTGACTAGCTGTATAGATTCCAAGGCACTCAGAACCTCGCTCCCCTGACATTTGGTGTTCCGTGGCCGCCATTTTGTGGCGGGCTCCGCCTCTCGCGTCAGCCATTTTGTCATCGGCTCCGCCTCCGGCTGCGGCCATTTTGTGTTTGTGCCCACCACCCTGCTTTAGAATTTCAGAGGTGCTCACAGGTCAAAAAAAAAAAAAGGTCAGGCGCTCCTCCGCTGTACCTCACTGGCTCAGTTCTTTGACAGCTGAGGAAGATCCCGCCCCCACCCCAACTTCCTCTAGCCCAGGGGTGTCAAACTCATTTGTTATGAGGGCCGGATCTGACATAAATGAGACCTTGCTGGGTCGAGCCGTATTGGGTCAGACCATGGGTGTAGCTATTTAAGATTAGGTAGCACAGATATAAACTTTTTTTAAAGGGCACAGACAAACAAGACTAAATTTAAAAAAAAAAAACCTTAAAACATTAGCACTTATTGGTCTTAAGGGTGCTTTCTTTGTATTTCTCCCATGGGATCCAGGGAACCGGGCAAAGGAAAGTCTGGCTCTTTCCTTCCTTTCCCAGGGGACCAGGACAGAGAAGAGGCTCAGCCAATGGAGAAAGCTGAAGCTTTGCTCTGTAGCTCCTGTGCAATCCCCGGACCAAGGGAAGCCAGATTATGCGCTACACGGGAGAAGGGCCTTCTCTGTGGCAGCCTCTAATCTACGGAACGCACTTCCAGAGGCCACGAGAGCCCTGCGGGATCTCTCCCAATTCCACAGGGCCTTCAAAACTGACCTTTTCCAGCAGGCCTACAGTAACTAATGCGTGAGAGCGGCCACTAGCACGTCACCGAATACTACCATCCATCTTGAAGATACCTAAGAGAGCAATACAGAGAATTAAGAACTATACAGAAGCTGGACCTCCTACGTAAGGAATTTTTACAGCACCGTTTTTAAGTTTTTAAATTATAAACGGTTATATATGTTTTGATAAGGCGTTGTTATTGCGGTATCGTGACTGTGAGCCGCCCAGAGTCCGCATGGAGTGGGCGGCATACAAATGTAAGGCAAATAAAATAAATAAATAAACTGAGCAAGCCCGGCAAAGCAAGCTGAGCTGCAGAAGGAAGCGAGAGAGAGGGAGAAGGAAACAGACAAGAGACAGTTGCTCGGGAGCCTGATAGGAACCATCTGGGGGCCTCATTTGGCCCCGGGTCACATGTCTGACACCCCTGTTCTAGCCCCTTTCCCTCCACATAAGACTACAAGATGTTTTTTGTGGGACCAGACCATCACATCAATAGCTCCTCCCAGGATGCCCGCCAGTAGCCACTGGGCATGCTCAGCACGGGATGAAAGGGGACCCAGGTTTGAATCCCCACTCATGTCATGGAGCTCACGGGGATTTAGAGCCAGTCACAGTCTCAGCCCAACATGCCTCACAGGGTTGCCGCCGGGATAAGAGGGAGGAGAGGGGGAGCCCCGCACACTCTCCTGAGTGTGTCAGACAAAAGGAGTAGGATCCCACTTACAGCAAACTAAGCACCAGGGTGGCCAAACCTCCGAATAAACGTCAGATGTTTGGGAGAAGGAGGGGAGGGAGGGGAGGGGAGGGGAGGGGAGGGGAGGGGAGGGGAAGGAAGGAAGGAAGGAAGGAAGGAAGGAAGGAAGGAAGGAAGGAAGGAAGGAAGGAAGGAAGGAAGGAAGGAAGGAAGGAAGGAAGGAAGGAAGGAAGGAAGGAAGGAAGGAAGGAAAATAGGGAGGGAGAGATAGAAAGAAACCAACTCTAAATGCATTCTCCAAGCTGCAGGATGGCTTGGCTTGGAGAAGTGATTTAAAGAAGAAGAAGACCACCATAGATTTATAGCCCGCCTTTCTCTCTGTAATAGAGTCTCAGAGCGGCTCACAATCTCCTTTATCTCCTTCGCCTACAACAGACACCCTGTGAGATGGGTGGGGCTGAGAGACCTTTCCCAGAAACTGCCCTTTTAAGGACAAATCTGCGACAGCTATGGCTGACCCAAGGCCATTCCAGCAGGTGCAAGCGGAGAAGCGGGGAATCAAATCCGGTTCTCCCAGATAAGAGAGCTCTGGCTGACCCAAGGCCATTGCAGCAGCTGCAAGTAGAGGAGGGGGGGAATAAAAGAGTCTGTACACCTAACCCCAACACCAAACTGAAGGCATATGCCTTCTCCAAGTCAGCCAACAGTGTAGCGGGGGCTTCAGGAGCCACACAATATGTGTGAAAGAGCCACACGTGGCTCCCAAGCCACAGTTTTTGGCCACCCTTGCTATACAGTAGACCAGAGTCCCTCATAATTTGTCCCAGCAACTCTGTGAATCATTTTGTAGAATAAAAGTTGGAGCCCGGGGGAAACCTTGAAGACCGACAATGTTTTATTCATGGTGTGAGCTTTCGTGGGCATGCACGCTACCCACCCAAATCTATTTTTTTTACTGCAACCCTACTGCACGTGCAGAAAAGCCCTCCTGCATAATTCAGTTTTGCACAGTTTGCAGGAAGCCAGTAGAGCTTTCCTGACTTCGGGGGGGGGGGGGACAGTTGAGAAAGACCCAACCGCAAATACCCCAGCCGTTTTCTCCCTCCCCAGCTTTCGCTCCAGAGATATACTGCTTCTGGACACGGAAGCTCCACCAAGCTACCTTGCCTAGTAGCGAACTTTAGGCCAAATTTTCATGCACCGGTTTCAGCTCCCTCCCTTTAAAGCCATCAGCGAACCATCTACAATGCAATGTAGCAAACGGGAGGCTGAATTTTCACACACCGGTTTCAGCTCCCTTCCTTTAAAGCCATCAGCAAACCCTTTACAATGCAATGTAGGAAATGGGAGACCGGATTTTCATGCACCGGTTTCAGCTCCCTTCCTTAAAAGCCATCAGCAAACCCTTTACAAAGCAATGTAGCAAACGGGAGGCTGAATTTTCACACACCTGTTTCAGCTCCCTTCTTTTGAAGCCATCAGCAATCCCTCTACAATGCAATGTAGGAAACGGGAGGCCGAATTTTCACACACTGGTTTCAGCTCCCTCCTTTTAAAGCCATCAGCAAACCCTTTACAATGCAATGTAGGAAAAGGGGGGCTGAATTTTCACACACCGGTGTCAGCTCCCTTCCTTTAAAGCCATCAGCAAACCCTCTACAATGCAATGTAGCAAACGGGAGGCAGGTTTTCACACACCGGTTTCAGCTCCCTCCCTTTAAAGCTATCAGCAAAACCCTTTACAATACAATGTAGGAAACGGGAGGCTGAATTTTCACACACCGGTTTCAGCTCCCTCCCTTTAAAGCCATCAGCGAACCCACTACAATGCAATGTAGCAAATAGGAGGCCGAATTTTCACAAACTGGTTTCAGCTCCCTCCCTTTAAAGCCATCAGTGAACCCTCTACAATCCAATGTAGCAAATGGGAGGCCAAATTTTCACGCACCGGTTTCAGCTCCCTTCCTTTAAAGCCACCAGTGAATTCTGCAAGTTAATTCCACCTTTAGAAGGAGATGTGGCCAAGCCAGGGCAGAGGAGAGCACCAAACTGAGCAGCAGAGGAGAACTTACTTTTGGCCATCCTCCATCAGCCGCCCCTCCATGTCGGCGGGGGGCAGCCGCCTCTCCATTCACGGGCCTGCCAGCTTCTCGCGGTGGGCAGAGGAGGCCCGCGCAGCGTTCTCCTGTGGAATCTGAAGGGCCGCGGCGCTTCCCTCCTCTGCCTCTCTCCCCGATTAATCATTAATGACCTCCCATGCCCGACAAGCCAGGCAGCTGGCATTGCCAGAGTTCTCAGCGTGTCAGGAGCTGTATTGGAACAGACGGTACCGCCCAGAAGCCATTGCACTGCTCTGCACCGCCCTGGAAATGGCTTCCCCTTCTACAATGCAGCTTAAACGGCCTGATGGAGGCACCAAACTCTGGCTGGCCAGGAAGTCATCCCCCCAGAAGTGCCCCCACAAGATCCCCTGGCCCCAGCTTCCCCCTCAAGTCCTCCTGGTCCCAACGATCCCATCTCCATGCACTGTGTGGGGCTAGCTCAAAATATAAAGGCAGGTCCATCCTCCAGCTTGGTGTAGTGGTTAAGTGTTTGGACTTTTATCTGGGAGAACCCAGTTTGATTCCCCACTCTTCCACTTGCAGTTGATGGAATGGCCTTGGGTCAGCCAGAGCTCTCTTATCTTGGAGAACCGGGTTTGATTCCCCACTCCTCCACTTGCACCTGCTGGAATGGCCTTGGGTCAGCTAGAGCTCTCTTATCTGGGAGAACCGGGTTTGATTCCCCACTCCTCCACTTGCAGCTGCTGGAATGGCCTTGGGTCAGCCAGAGCTCTCTTATCTGGGAGAACCGGGTTCGATTCCCCACTCCTCCACTTGCAGCTGCTGGAATGGCCTTGGGTCAGCCAGAGCTCTCTTATCTGGGAGAACCGGGTTCAATTCCCCACTCCTCCGCTTGCAGCTGCTGGAATGACCTCGGGTCAGACAGAGCTCTCTTATCTGGGAGAACCGGGTTTGATTCCCCACTCCTCCCCTTGCAGCTGCTGGAATGGCCTTGGGTCAGCCGTAGCTACTGCAGGAGTTGTCCTTGAAAGGGCAGCTACTGTGAGAGCCCTCTCAGCCCCACCCACCTCACAGGGTGTCTGTTGTGGGGGGGAGAAGATATAGGAGATTGTAAGCAGCTCTAAGTCTTTGATTCAGAGAAGGGCAGGGTATAAATCTGCAGTCTTCTCCTCCTCCTCCTGTTGAGGGAAGCAGCCAAGAAGGGGCTGGTGGGCATACATGAAACTTCCACCATCAGTCCAACAAGGTCAGTATTATCAAGTGAGACACTGGTGGGGGTCTTTTACATCACCTGTTCCTTGATCCTTTCAATGGAGAGGCCAGGGGTTGTAGGCCAAGCAGAGGGGGAGAACATCACCTCCTGCCTGGTTCTTTTTAAGAAGAAGAACTGCAGATTTATATCCCGCCCTCCTCTCTGAATCAGAGACTCAGAGTGGCTCACAATCTCCTTTCCCTTCCTCCCCCACAACAGACACCCTGTGAGGTGCGTGAGGCTGAGAGGGCTCTCCCAGCAGCTGCCCTTTCAAAGACAACCTCTGCGAGAGCTATGGCTGAGCCAAGGCCATAACTGGAGATGCCAGGGATTGAACTTGGGACCTTCTGCGTGCCAAACAGAGGCTCTACCACTGAGTCACTGAGGTCTTTCACCAAATCAGCTACGTAGTCCAGGGGTGGCAAACATGCAGCCCAAGGGCCAGAGCAGGCCCCTGTGGAACTCCTATCAGGCCCATGAGCAACTCACTGTTACCTGCTTTCTTCCCTCTCTTGCTTCCTTCTGCATCACAGCTTGCTTTACTAAGCTTGCTCAATTGCACAGGAGCTACACAGCAAAGTCTCTCTTTTCTCCATTGGCTAACCAGCACATGAAGCAACTTGTGTACAAAAGCTCGCGGTGCCCAGCCATTTCGTATTTTTTCCCCTGGGTCTTATGCTCAAAGCACTGACCACGAGATTTCTATAATGAATGTCAAAACATCAAAAGTAGATTTTCACCTTACATCCCTCAAAAAACACCTGAACGGCATATTCAAGACTGCTACAGCACAGACACTGTTCTCCAGATGCTGATGCAATCATTCAGAGCGAGCGGTGTCAGTTATCAGAAACTGTTGAATAAACAAAATATTGCAAGACTGTTAATCTACTAAGCATATTTTATTTCAAAGTGTTTTTTTTAAAAAAAAAAATCCCTAATTGTGTTTGTCTGTGTCCTTTAGAATGTTTATATCTCTGCTACCTGGCATGACATTTTATGACGCACACGAGTTCAGCATGACAAGGTCTCACTGATGTCAGTTCCGGCCCTTATTAGTTTAACACCCCTTTAACTGGAAGGTGCTGGGGATTGAACCTGGGACCTTCTGCATGCCAAGCAGATGCTCTGCCACTGAGCCACTGAGGTCTTTCACATCACCCTCCTGCCTGGTTCTTTCTGACTGGAAGATGCTGGGGATTGAACCTGGGACCTTCTGCATGCCAAGCAAAGGCTCTACAAACTGAGCCATGGCTCCTTCCTAAATGAAGCTACCAAATCAGACCTTTGGCCCATCAGAAAAACCTTCTGCATGCCAAACAGATGCTCTACCACTGAGCCGCTGAGGTTCTTTCCCATCACCTCCTGCCTGGTTCTTTCTGACTGGAAGATGCTGGGGATTGAACCTGGGGACCTTCTGCATGCCAAACAGATGCTCTGCCACTGAGCCGCTGAGGTTCTTTCCCATCACCTCCTGCCTGGTTCTTTTTAACTGGAAGATGCTGAGGATTGAACCTGGGACCTTCTGCATGCCAAGCAGAGGCTCTACAACTGAGCCATGGCTCCTTCCTAAATGAAGCTTACCAAATCAGACCTTTGGCCCATCAGAAAAAACCTTCTGCATGCCAAACAGATGCTCTACTACTGAGCCGCTGAGGTTCTTTCCCATCACCTCCTGCCTGGTTCTTTTTAACTGGAAGATGCTGGGGATTGAACCTGGGACCTTCTGCATGCCAAACAGATGCTCTGCCACTGAGCCGCTGAGGTTCTTTCCCATCATCTCCTGCCTGGTTCTTTTTAACTGGAAGATGCTGGGGATTGAACCTGGGACCTTCTGCATGCCAAGCAGAGGCTCTACAACTGAGCCATGGCTCCTTCCTAAATGAAACTACCAAATCAGACCTTTGGCCCATCAGAAAAACCTTGGCCCATTCAAAACCTCCAAGGTAGTGTGACTGGAAGAAAAAAAAAAGAACATAAGAGAAGCCATGTTGAATCAGGCCAATGGCCCATCCAGTCCAACACTCTGTGTCACAGAAGAACATAAGAGAAGCCATGTTGGATCAGTCCAATGGCCCCTCCAGTCCAACACTCTGTGTCACATAAGAACATAAGAGAAGCCCTGTTGGATCAGGCCAGTGGCCCATCCAGTCAAACACTCTGTGTCACACAGTGGCCAAACCAGGTGCCATCAGGAGGTCCATCAGTGGGGCCAGGACACTAGAAGCCCTCTCGCTGTGCTCCCCCACACCAAGAATACAGAGCATCACTTGCCCCAGACAGAGAGTTCCATCTATACCCTGTGGCTAATAGCCACTGATAGAGCTCTGCTCCAGATGTTGATTCAATCCCCTCTTGAAGATGGCTATGCTTGTAGCCGCCGCCACCTCCTGTGGCAGTGAATTCCACATGTTGATCACCCTTTGGGTGAAGAAGGGCTTCCTTTTATCCGTTCTAACCCGACTGCTCAGCAATCTCATGGCGCGCCCCCGAGTTCTCGTATTGTGAGGAAGGGAGAAAAGGACTTCTTTCACTGCCTTCTCTCTCCCTGGCATCATCTTGTAAACCTCTGCCATGTCACCCCGCAGCCACTGCACGGTTTTTAATTTTTTTTGTAAAGGCCGGGAGAAATTATGCAAAGCCCCTGGGGAAATGAGGCAGCTCTTACGCTCCGAGCACGCCCAGCCGGGTCTCGATGCAAGCAGGAGCATTTATCCAAACAAATGTGAAGAAGCTGGAATTCATCTCCCAGGAGGCAAGAGGCCTTCAACGCTGCAGTGTCGTGAGCAAATGCTGTCAGGATGACATATGCCAGACGGGACTCCCTGCTGATTCTCTCACGCCGTTGCTTTCGGGAGCTAAGACAAGGGCTTTTCTCCCTTTTACGACACCCGCAATTCGAGGACACCACGTACACACAACAACAAATATTATGCCACGGAAGGAAAAGATTTCGCGGCGTCAGGGCCGGCAGAAAGCGATATTAATGAACCCCGTCGCTCTGACAGCGCAGTTCCAGAGAAAGTCAATTCTCCCCAGGCGGGATTTGCACTTAAACCCACTGCCTGAACAGTGTTCTCACAGGTTGTGAAATTCCCGCGGCTGTACGGCTCAGAAGAGTTTGGCGTAAAGATCTGAGAGCGTCACTCTGACCCTGGTACGACCGCAGATTTCTTGGACGATATACTGCTTTCAAAGCCCCACGTTTTAGTGCCCAAGTCCACTTTTATCGGCAATTAAATTTAATTTGGGGTATAAGGTTTTGTACGCATGCGTACTTCGTCAGATACATTGAAAGTATTCGACGTATTGGGATACTGCATGCTAAAGCGTATACCCGGAAATCAAATTTTGTTGGTTTTAAAAGGTGCCCTTGGACTTAAACTTTGTGCTGTTGATTCAGACTGAACTGTGACTTCGGAGCTACATGTGGCTCTTTCACAATGCCTGGGATGGAGAAAGTAGAGAAAGAAGTACTTTTCTCCCTTTCTCACAATACAAGAACTCGTGGGCATTCGATGAAATTGCTGAGCAGACAGGTTAAAATGGATAAAAGGAAGTACTTCTTCACCCAAAGGGTGATTAACATGTGGAATTCACTGCCACAGGAGGTGGTGGCGGCCACAAGTATAGCCACCTTCAAGAGGGGTTTAGATAAAAATATGGAGCAGAGGTCCATCAGTGGCTATTAGCCACAGTGTGTGTGTATATATAAAAAATTTTGCCACTGTGTGACACAGTGTTGGATCGAATGGCCTGATCCAACATGGCTTCTCTTATGTTCTTATGTTCTTATTGTGTGGCTCTCCAAGTCCCCACCATCCCATCGGCCAACTTGGAGAAGGCATTTCTCTCTTTAAATCACTTCTCCAAGTCAAGCCAGCTGAAAGCTTGGAGGATGCATTTAAAGTAGCTTTCTTTCCACCTAAGAACATAAGAACATAAGAGAAGCCATGTTGGATCAGGCCAACGGCCCATCAAGTCCAACACTCTGTGTCACACAGTGGCAAAAAATTTTATATACACACATACACTGTGGCTAATAGCCAATGATGGATCTGTGCTCCATATATTTATCTAAACCCTTCTTGAAGGTGGTTATACTTGTGGCCGCCACCACCTCCTGTGGCAGTGAATTCCACATGTTAATCACCCTTTGGGTGAAGAAGTACTTCCTTTAATCCGTTTTAACCTGGCTGCTCAGCAATTTCATCGAATGCCCACGAGTTCTTGTATTGTGAGAAAGGGAGAAAAGTACTTCTTTCTCTACTTTCTCCATCCCATGCATTATCTTGTAAACCTCTATCATGTCACCCCGCAGTCGACGTTTCTCCAAGCTAAAGAGTCCCAAGCGTTTCAACCTTTCTTCATAGGGAAACAGCTCCAGCCCTTTAATCATTCTAGTTGCCCTTCTCTGGACTTTCTCCAATGCTATAATATCCTTTTTGAGGTGCGGCGACCAGAACTGCACACAGTACTCCAAATGAGACCGCACCATCGATTTATACAGGGGCATTATTATACTGGCTGATTTGTTTTCAATTCCCTTCCTAATAATTCCCAGCATGGCGTTGGCCTTTTTTATTGCAAACGCACACTGTCTTGACATTTTCAGTGAGTTAACTACCACGACCTCTCTGACCCTCCCCCATCTTCCTCCCTTCCTTCCAGTTTAGTGTAGTGGTTAAGTGTGCAGACTCTTATCTGGGAGAACCGGGTTTGATTCCCCACTCCTCCACTTGCACCTGCCGGAATGGCCTTGGGTCAGCCATAGCTCTCGCAGGAGTTGTCCTTGAAAGGGCAGCTGGAAGGGACCTCTAGGGTCATCTAGTCCAAGCCCCTGCACAATGCAGGAAACTCACAAACCCCTCCCCCTAAATTCACAGGATCTTCATTGCTGTCAGAGGGCCATCTAGCCTCTGTTGAAAAACCTCAAAAGGAGAGCCCACCACCTCCCGAGGAAGCCTGTTCCACTGAGGAATCGCTCTAACGGTCAGGAAGTTCTTCTTCATGTTGAGCTGGAAACTCTTTTGTTTTAATTTTAACCCATTGGTTCTGGTCCTACCTTCCGGAGCCACAGAAAACAATTCCACCCCATCCTCTATAGGACAGCCCTTCAAGGACTTGAAGATGGTGATCCTATCACCTCTAAGCCACCTCCTCGCCAGGCTAAACATGCCCAGCTCCTTCAACTTTTCCTGATAGGACTCGGTCTCCAGACCCCTTACCATCTTCGTCACCCTCCTCTGGACCTGTTCCAGCTTGTCTATATCCTTTCTTAAAATGTGGTGCCCAAAACTGAACACAAGACTCCAGGTGAGGTCTTACCACAGCAGAGTAAAGCGATACCATCACTTCACGTGTGGCTTCCAAGCCTCAGTTTGGCCACCCCTGGCTTATAGTTTCTTCCCCTCCGTTTCACCATGAACCACGAGACTCCACGTCTTCAGGGTGAGGGAGACATTTGTTCAGCAATGATAAAGAGACCGATTTCCCATTAGCCTCACGCCGCTCTCCTCGTCTCCGTGGGGCTGCAACTTGCTCCACCTCTTTCGCGCAGCAAACGAGATCCTCTAAACGAGAGCCGGTAGGCTCGCTTGGGAATGGGCGAGGACTCAGCCATGGCCCCAACAGTTTGACAAGGACAAGAAAACTGCTGCCGTCAGAACTGCTGATAAGCCTGCTAGCGATTAAGACGGAAAGCGGGCAAGGAGAACCCCAAGGTCTACGTATCTGTGCGGCTTCAGCTAAGAGACTCTTCAAAGGACCTGCCTATCTAAGGGACCGCCTTTCCCCATATATAACCCAGAGAGCGCTGCGTTCAGGAGGGCAAAATCTGTTACCCATCCCCGGACCAAGGGAGGCCAGGCTACGCTCTACACGGGCTAGGGCCTTCTCAGCGGCAGCACCGACGTTATGGAATGTTCTCCCAGAGGTCACGAGAGCCCTGCGGGACCTATCCCGATCCCGCGGGGCCTGCAAAACCGAACTTTTTCGACAGGCCTTCAACAACTAACGTGGGAAGCCGCCCTGAGCCTGCCTAGGCGGGGAGGGCGGGATATAAATAAAATTTAATAATAATAAAAATAATAAAAAGAAGAGGCTTCCACTGTTACGTTACTGTACGATATCATCTGTAGGACTGCTAACAGAGTAACAAAAGGAACAGAGAACTGAGATATGGCACCTAATAATGTCGTGAAGAAGAAGAAGAAGAAGAAGAAGAAGAAGAAGAAGAAGAAGAAGAAGAAGAAGAAGAAGAAGAAGAAGAAGAAGAAGAAGAAGAAGAAGAAGAAGAAGAAGATGATGATATTGGATTTATATCCCGCCCTCCACTCCGAAGAGTCTCAGAGCGGCTCACAATCTCCTTTACCTTCCTCCCCCACAACAGACACCCTGTGAGGTAGATGAAGATATTGGATTTATATCCCACCCTCCACTCCGAAGAGTCTCAGAGCGGCTCACAATCTCCTTTACCTTCCTCCCCCACAACAGACACCCTGTGAGGTGCGTGGGGCTGGAGAGGGCTCTCACAGCAGCTACCCTTTCAAGGACAACCTCTGCCAGGGCTATGGCTGACCCAAGGCCATGCTAGCAGGTGCAAGTGGAGGAGTGGGGAATCAAACCCGGTTCTCCCAGATAAGAGCCCGCACACTTCACCACTACACCAAAGTGGCTCTTTAAATTGTTTATATATGTTTTTAGTCTTTCGTAATTGTAATTTGAATTGTTTTTCCCACGATGGTAGGCCGCCCAGAGTCCGCTCACGGAGTGGGCGGCATATAAATCTAAAGTAAATTAAAAAATAAAAAAATAAAAATAAAAACCCGTTTCGGTTTGCCACATGAAAAAAGGCGAAGCTAGTTGCAGCCCCAAGACGGGTAGCGTGAAACCTGACAGAAACTCCGCAGAGAAGAGGAGCGTGAGACCGGCAAAAGGCTAATGGGAAATCGGTTCGGCATTCGAGCAAACCGCCCGGTTTTGTTGCCACCCGCTGCCGGGCAAGTGAAACAGAAAGGAGGCACCCAGCAGCGGGGGAGTTTGCCAACGAACTGGGCCAAGTGAAAGCCGGCTTCAGCAATCAGCTGCCGAATGGAACCTTCCATCTGGCCCCGCCTCCCGTGGCAGAGATTCTAGAGTTGGCTCCATCTCCAATGGCAGCTCATTCGTGGCAGTGCTTTTCCCCCCACTCTCAAAAATCCCAAAGGGGCTCAAAAATGTTAAAACAGCAGGAAGCAGAAGTTACCGGCCCCGTGCTGTAACAGCAACTCATCCTGTTTTGGGGACACTTCACCAATCTGGGTCTCTCCGGTTCCCGAAATAACACAACAAAAGCCAACTATAACATGGGATATGAAATCACTAGCACACACAAAAGCACCAACAGAACAACAACAGGAAACGGCTGAAGTAGTCTCGCAACTGCACGCGTGGTTTTCGCTTGCCAGCTAAGAAACAAGTTGAAACAGCCTTGAATACATAAGAACACAAGAGAAGGCCTGTCGGATCAGGCCAGTGGCCCATCCAGTCCAACACTCTGTGTCACACAGGGGCCAAAAAACCCAGGTGCCATCAGGAGGTCCATCAGTGGGGCCAGGACACTAGAAGCCCTCCCACTGTGCCCCCCCCCCACAAGCACCAAGAATACAGAGCATCACTTGCCTCAGACATGAGAACATGAGAGAAGCCCTGTTGGATCAGGCCAATGGCCCATCCAGTCCAACACTCTGTGTCACATAAGAGAAGCCATGTTGGATTAGGCCATTGGCCCCTCCAGTCCAACACTCTGTGTCACATAAGAACATAAGAGAAGCCCTGTTGGATCAGGTCAGTGGCCCCTCCAGTCCAACACTCTGTGTCACATAAGAACATAAGAGAAGCCCTGTTGGATCAGGCGAGTGGCCCCTCCAGTCCAACACTCTGTGTCACATAAGAACATAAGAGAAGCCATGTTTGATCAGGCGAGTGGCCCCTTCAGTCCAACACTCTGTGTCACATAAGAACATAAGAGAAGCCATGTTTGATCAGGCCAATGGCCCCTTCAGTCCAACACTCTGTGTCACATAAGAACATAAGAGAAGCCATGTTTGATCAGGCCAATGGCCCCTTCAGTCCAACACTCTGTGTCACATAAGAACATAAGAGAAGCCATGTTTGATCAGGCCAGTGGCCCCTTCAGTCCAACACTCTGTGTCACATAAGAACATAAGAGAAGCCATGTTTGATCAGGCCAATGGCCCCTTCAGTCCAACACTCTGTGTCACATAAGAACATAAGAGAAGCCCTGTTGGATCAGGCCAGTGGCCCCTTCAGTCCAACACTCTGTGTCACATAAGAACATAAGAGAAGCCATGTTGGATCAGGCCAGTGGCCCCTCCAGTCCAACACTCTGTGTCACATAAGAACATAAGAGAAGCCCTGTTGGATCAGGCCATTGGCCCCTCCAGTCCAACACTCTGTGTCACATAAGAACATAAGAGAAGCCCTGTTGGATCAGGCCAGTGGCCCATCCAGTCCAACACTCTGTGTCACATAAGAGAAGTCATGTTGGATTAGGCCAATGGCCCATCCAGTCCACCACTCTGTGTCCCAAAATGGACAAAAAAACCCAGGTACCATCAGGAGGTCCACCAGTGGGGCCAGGACACTAGAAGCCCTTCCACTGTTCCCACCCCCCAAGCACCATGAATACAGAGCATCACTGCCCCAGACCAGAGAGTTGCAACAATATGCCGTGGCTAATAGCCACTGATGGACCTCTGCTCCATATGTTTATCCAAACCCCTCTTGAAGCTGGCTATGCTTGTAGGAGAGAATATTTCACCATCTGGGGAGAATATTTCACCAATGGGGCACCATCACAAAGACCCTTTCTCTCTAGTTGCCATCTGTGGAACTTCTGAAGCAGACTTCAAAATCTGGGCCAGTTCATATAGTCAAAACAAGTCGTCTTCGGGGACTCGAGCTGTTTACAGGTTTCTGGGTCAACAACAGCATTTTCAGTGTAGGGCCCTACCGGAAATCAGGGGTGGAATTCTAGCAGGAGCTCCTTTGCATATTAAGCCACAAAATCCTGATGTAGCCTGTGGAGGAACGCCATCTTAATTAATGTTGGTGCTTCGTTGGAAGGGAACATTAAACTACTAAAGCAGGCTTTGGCCTAGCCTCCCTTCATCCCCTCCTCCCTTCCAGAGTTAAACCAGTGCCTCTAGGGGGAAAGCCTCCTAGAGGGGCAGGAAGTTCTTTAGCCTTCCCCTCATTGCCTCCCCCCTTCTGGAGTGAAACCAGCAACTCTAGGGGGAAAGCCTCCTAGAGGGGCAGGAAGTTCTTTTGTTTTATTTATTTGAGTTAGGCGGGAAAAGGCCAGTTCTCAGCTGGCGTTCAAAGGAAGAGGTTGCCAGTGGGGGGGGGCTCCTGCCTGTGGGAGAGGCCTACTCAAGAGGAAAAGGACCCCAGGCAGGCAGACCGAGTAAGTCATCCACAAGGAAGGGCAAGTTTAGACCAGGGACAGTAGGATGCGTTTAAATTCACCTTTTATTTGTCATGCTGGTTGCTGTCCGGGTGCTGAACTTTTACATGCAACTGTTTTTGTTTTTGTTTTTTCTTTTGTTTTTTTTCTCTTTTAATTAAATATTTTTACTGTTTTAAATGCTGGCAGTCAAACTCTGTACCACATAGATCCCCAACCGCTTTAGACCACGCTTTATGAAGGGGCCCCGGGGAAAGGGGGAAGGCCTGTGGTTGGATAAGGTGCCAATCCTCCAGGGGTTCCCCGAAGAAGTGCTGTGGTCTCTGTGAATCCCAAGTACAGGGTGGCAGAGGACCTTGAGGCCTGGCCTCAGAGCTGGAGAGGGGGATTGGGAGTCCTGTTCCTCTCAATCTGAACCCCTAGACTGAGCAGGTGGTGGCAACGAGCCCAAGTGGCCAAAGGAGAAATAGCTCCCTCCAGGAGTTGGCAACTCAATAGGGAGTTGACGGGACTGGGTCTGAAGGCAGAATCGGGCCGGTTCCATCACATAGCCAATGCTTGAAAAGCTTATAAGGCTCTTCTTTGTAAGCTCTTGGAGCATTGCTGCATTGGAGGTGTGGCCTAATATGCAAAGGAGCTCCTGCTAGAATTCCACCCCTGCCGGAAACCATGAAAAAGATTTCAGTATGAACAAATATACGGCCCCGTGTGAATTCTGCACTGTCGTAATGTCCACCTTACAGTCATTTTCCCATTCATTTTCCCTCGAGGCAAAGCATAACCAACCTCATGCTCTCTGGATGCGCATGCATTTGTTTCAGCAACTGTCTTACGCCTCTGATATATACTGTGCGCGGTTACTGGCTTGTTTAGATACTCCTGTGCAAAATCCAAGAGCATCGCGGCACCTTGACCAAACCACCTAAGCGCAAGCACTTCCGCGGCAGTGTCCTAAAAAAACTGCCGGGGATAGCTTTTACAGCCAGCCGGATTCTGGATTTCTGAAACCTCAATCGCATCAACAAAAGGTGCATTTTTCCCACTTGCTCAGCAATTTGGAAACAGAGGATGAGCGACCTGCATGCAACAAGACGGAGTGGGAAAGCAAGGCTGAGGGAAAGGGTGTTGTGCTGGTGGGGGAAAGGGGAAGAACTAACAATCCAGCTTGGTGTTGGATTGCCCACAAGCGTTTCAGATGCTGTTGAAAGTGAGCTGCTGAACGTACCAATTGGACATGCCAGCTGGATAAACACAGTAGTGAGCGAAACCAAGCGAAACCCAGTGTGCACGTTTGTGTTGTGAATCGCGGCGTTTCACCCAGACTTGAGGGCATCACTGCATTGAGAGCGCATTTGAGGGGAAGGACGGCGGCTCAATGGTAGAGCATCTGCTTGGTGAGCAGAAGGTCCCAGGTTCGATCCCTGACATCTCCAGCTAAAAAGAGCCAGTTTGGTTAAGTGTGTGGACTCTTATCTGGCAGAACCAGGTTTGATTCCCCACTCCTCCACTTGCAGCTGTTGGAATGGCCTTGGGTCAGCCAGAGCTCTCATAGGAGTTGTCCTTGAAAGGGCCAGTTTGTTGTGGTTAAGTGTGTGGACTCTTATCTGGGAGAACCAGGTTTGATTCCCCACTCCTCCACTTACAGCTGTTGGAATGGCCTTGGGTCAGACAGAGCTCTCATAGGAGTTGTCCTTGAAAGGGCCAGTTTGGTGCAGTGATTAAGTGTGCAGACTCTTATCTGGGAGAACCAGGTTTGATTCCCCACTCCTCCACTTACAGCTGTTGGAATGGCCTTGGGTCAGCCAGAGCTCTCGCAGGAGTCGTCCTTAAAAGGGCAGCTTCTGGGAGAGACCTCTCAGCCCCACCCACCTCACAGGGTGTCTGTTGTAGGGGGAGAAGATATACGGGATTTTAAGCCACTCTGAGTCTCTGATTCAGGGGAAAGGGCGGGGTATAAATCTGCCGTCTTCTAAAAAGGGCCCAGGCAAGTAGGAGTGAAAAACCTCCGCTTGAGGCCCTGGAGAGCGGCTGCCAGTCTGAGTAGACAATACTGACTATGATGGACCAAGGGTCTGATTCAGTAGAAGGCAGCTTCATACATGTTCAATGAAGTAAGAATTTTGCCGAGGGGCCAAATGATCGTTAAGAGTGTGGAGATCATAAAGGCAAAGATCAATACGGCAGTACGAAAGTGTTCTAAATCGGAGTTCCAGATGAGTCGTCCCCCCCAATCCCCAAGCTATTTTCCTCTGGCCCTCGACAACCACACTAAACATTAATGTAGCACCAGCTAAAAAGTCTGCCCGGGGTGTCACTCATAAGAGGAAATTCCGCAGTCTGAGAGAGGGAGGACGCACTTCGACGCTTCCTTTCTCGTTTGGGTTTTGTTAACGCAGACAGGCAGGGCGGAGAAATGCGCCTCGGAGACATGGCAGTGCGTCACATTTGTGCTCAGAATCAGTTGACGGGAACTGCGAACCTGGAGAGTTAGGATCTGGCAGGAGAAGACTAAGAGACCTCGGATTCAGCAGGAGCTCACAGAAGCGCAGCCCCTGAACCTTTCTGAGGGTTCCCCCTCCTCCTCCCCACCTCCCTTGTCCATTGAATAGAAGCTGCAGCTGCATAACAATCCCTGGATTAGGAGAGCGAGCTGGCAACCAGCCAGCCACCAGGGGCTTTGCCACGCCCCCAGCAGCCCTCATTAACCCCTGGAGAAGCCCACGCCCCACCCTTTCTCCACTTATGTGATTTTGAGCAGCAGGTGGCTTGCTGTCCTCTTGACTGAGGGCGGCCCAGGAGAGCCCCAGGCGAGCGAGGCCTGCTTGGGCTAGCTGGATCTCTGGCCAGCCCATGCAGGCCTCACTTGCCCGGGGCTCTCTTTTTTTGAATTGAGTTGCTTTTGGCTGGGGGGGGGGGTGGCATAGGCTAATGAGTTATGCTAATGAGCTCCAGCACCTGTTTTTCTACAAAACGTCCCCTGGACCTGATGAAGCGGGCCTGAACACGAAAGCTTCTACCCAGAATTAAACTTTGTTGGTCATAAAGGGCGCCTGGACTCAAATGTTGCTCTACAGTTCAAAGGTGGGGTTTTTTTTTCACTTTAACAAAATTCATACCCTGCGTTCCTTAACTCATCCAGGCCACCAAGGCGGCTAACAAATTGCCATGCACAAAATAAAACCACAGCTTAAAAACCGTTAAAAACAACAACTACAATAAAAAAAAAAATCCCACATCATTAAAACAAAAGACCAAAAAACCCTAGAACCTAAGCTCAAATGCCTGGTGCATTCACGCTGCACTAAATAACGCATTCTGCAACCGGATTTTTGCTATTCTTACCCAGTAAAAATCCAGCTGCAAAATGCATTATTTAATGCAGCACAGGGGTGTCCAACAGGCAGCCAGGGGGCCGAATCAGGCTCCACCCCTGAAATCTCCAGGTATTTCCCAGCCTAGAACTGGCGACCCGACCAGGCAGGCTCACTTCTGCTAACAAAATGGCTGCCAAAGGAGATGGTGACTGCCACAAAATCTCCAGGTATTTCCCAGCCTAGAACTGGCCACCCGACCAGGAAGGCTCACTTCTGCTAACAAAATGGCTGCCAAAGGAGATGGTGACTGCCACAAAATCTCCAGGTATTTCCCAGCCTAGAACTGGCAACCCGACCAGCAAGGCTCACTTCTGCTAACAAAATGGCTGCCAAAGGAGATGGTGACTGCCACAAAATCTCCAGGTATTTCCCAGCCTAGAAATGGCGACCCGACCAGCCAGGCTCACTTCTGCTAACAAAATGGCTGCCAAAGGAGATGGTGAAAGCCACAAAATCTCCAGGTATTCCCCAGCCTAGAACTGGCAACCCGACCAGCCAGGCTCACTTCTGCTAACAAAATGGCTGCCAAAGGAGATGGTGACAGCCACAAAATCTCCAGGTATTTCCCAGCCTAGAGCTGGCGACCCGACCAGCAAGGCTCACTTCTGCTAACAAAATGGCTGCCAAAGGAGATGGTGACAGCCACAAAATCTCCAGGTATTCCCCAGCCTAGAACTGGCAACCCGACCAGCCAGGCTCACTTCTGCTAACAAAATGGCTGCCAAAGGAGATGGTGACAGCCACAAAATCTCCAGGTATTTCCCAGCCTAGAACTGGCAACCGACCAGCCAGGCTCACTTCTGCTAACAAAATGGCTGCCAAAGGAGATGGTGACAGCCACAAAATCTCCAGGTATTTCCCACCCTAGAACTGGCAACCGACCAGCCAGGCTCACTTCTGCTAACAAAATGGCTGCCAAAGGAGATGGTGACAGCCACAAAATCTCCAGGTATTTCCCACCCTAGAACTGGCGACCCGACCAGCCAGGCTCACTTCTGCTAACAAAATGGCTGCCAAAGGAGATGGTGAAAGCCACAAAATCTCCAGGTATTTCCCACCCTAGAACTGGCAACCGACCAGCCAGGCTCACTTCTGCTAACAAAATGGCTGCCAAAGGAGATGGTGACAGCCACAAAATCTCCAGGTATTTCCCACCCTAGAACTGGCAACCGACCAGCCAGGCTCACTTCTGCTAACAAAATGGCTGCCAAAGGAGATGGTGACTGCCACAAAATCTCCAGGTATTTCCCAGCCTAGAACTGGCAACCCGACCAGCAAGGCTCACTTCTGCTAACAAAATGGCTGCCAAAGGAGATGGTGACTGCCACAAAATCTCCAGGTATTTCCCAGCCTAGAAATGGCGACCCGACCAGCCAGGCTCACTTCTGCTAACAAAATGGCTGCCAAAGGAGATGGTGAAAGCCACAAAATCTCCAGGTATTCCCCAGCCTAGAACTGGCAACCCGACCAGCCAGGCTCACTTCTGCTAACAAAATGGCTGCCAAAGGAGATGGTGACAGCCACAAAATCTCCAGGTATTTCCCAGCCTAGAGCTGGCGACCCGACCAGCAAGGCTCACTTCTGCTAACAAAATGGCTGCCAAAGGAGATGGTGAAAGCCACAAAATCTCCAGGTATTCCCCAGCCTAGAACTGGCAACCCGACCAGCCAGGCTCACTTCTGCTAACAAAATGGCTGCCAAAGGAGATGGTGACAGCCACAAAATCTCCAGGTATTTCCCAGCCTAGAGCTGGCGACCCGACCAGCAAGGCTCACTTCTGCTAACAAAATGGCTGCCAAAGGAGATGGTGACAGCCACAAAATCTCCAGGTATTCCCCAGCCTAGAACTGGCAACCCGACCAGCCAGGCTCACTTCTGCTAACAAAATGGCTGCCAAAGGAGATGGTGACAGCCACAAAATCTCCAGGTATTTCCCAGCCTAGAACTGGCAACCGACCAGCCAGGCTCACTTCTGCTAACAAAATGGCTGCCAAAGGAGATGGTGACAGCCACAAAATCTCCAGGTATTTCCCACCCTAGAACTGGCAACCGACCAGCCAGGCTCACTTCTGCTAACAAAATGGCTGCCAAAGGAGATGGTGACAGCCACAAAATCTCCAGGTATTTCCCACCCTAGAACTGGCGACCCGACCAGCCAGGCTCACTTCTGCTAACAAAATGGCTGCCAAAGGAGATGGTGAAAGCCACAAAATCTCCAGGTATTTCCCACCCTAGAACTGGCAACCGACCAGCCAGGCTCACTTCTGCTAACAAAATGGCTGCCAAAGGAGATGGTGACAGCCACAAAATCTCCAGGTATTTCCCACCCTAGAACTGGCAACCGACCAGCCAGGCTCACTTCTGCTAACAAAATGGCTGCCAAAGGAGATGGTGACAGCCACAAAATCTCCAGGTATTTCCCAGCCTAGAACTGGCAACCTGACCAGCCAGGCTCACTTCTGCTAACAAAATGGCTGCCAAAGGAGATGGTGAAAGCCACAAAATCTCCAGGTATTCCCCAGCCTAGAACTGGCAACCCGACCAGCCAGGCTCACTTCTGCTAACAAAATGGCTGCCAAAGGAGATGGTGACAGCCACAAAATCTCCAGGTATTTCCCAGCCTAGAGCTGGCGACCCGACCAGCAAGGCTCACTTCTGCTAACAAAATGGCTGCCAAAGGAGATGGTGACAGCCACAAAATCTCCAGGTATTCCCCAGCCTAGAACTGGCAACCCGACCAGCCAGGCTCACTTCTGCTAACAAAATGGCTGCCAAAGGAGATGGTGACAGCCACAAAATCTCCAGGTATTTCCCAGCCTAGAACTGGCAACCGACCAGCCAGGCTCACTTCTGCTAACAAAATGGCTGCCAAAGGAGATGGTGACAGCCACAAAATCTCCAGGTATTTCCCACCCTAGAACTGGCAACCGACCAGCCAGGCTCACTTCTGCTAACAAAATGGCTGCCAAAGGAGATGGTGACAGCCACAAAATCTCCAGGTATTTCCCACCCTAGAACTGGCGACCCGACCAGCCAGGCTCACTTCTGCTAACAAAATGGCTGCCAAAGGAGATGGTAACAGCCGCAAAATCTCCAGGTATTTCCCAGCCTAGAGCTGGCGACCCGACCAGCAAGGCTCACGTCTGCTAACAAAATGGCTGCCAAAGGAGATGGTGACAGCCACAAAATCTCCAGGTATTTCCCACCCTAGAACTGGCGACCCGACCAGCCAGGCTCACTTCTGCTAACAAAATGGCTGCCAAAGGTGATGGTGACAGCCACAAAATGGCTGCCCCACACACACAGCTTGCCATCGGGTAACACAGTGAAGATCCTTGTGCTGAGGTGACAAACTGCCACCAAAGTGACTTGTAAAACCCCCCAAAAAACCAAACAGCCAATGGCCAATCAGAAGCCTTGTTTGGCAAAAGCTCCACCTGGTCCTGCCTACTTTCTAAAGACACTCCACAAACACCAGGAAAAGTGGCCAGGAGCGTGTATGTTGGGGAACTCCTGGCCTATCCCAAAGAAACCTGGAGAGATACCAAGCGTCAGGGAATGAGTGGTCAGGTCCCCTGACCTTTAACATTTTCTGCTTAGAAGGCTTTAGCTGCAAATACATATGGCTATCTGTCAGGGAGACGTGCACATAAGTGTCCTCTACGGTTGCCAATCCCCAGGTGGGTAGCAAGGGAGCCCCTAAGGGTTCTGTGATTAAACCAGCCTCCAATAATAAACACTTTTTCTTTAAAGTTTATAAAAGAACCATAAACAAACATTTAAAGCAATGAATTGTACATAAGGTGAAGTCATACAGTATGCACAGTCCTTCATGAGGACAAAATTAGGTGAAGTTATACAGGAAGCACAGTCTTTTTTTGGGACCAATAGGCCTCCAAATGGTTTCAGCCAAGAACTGGCAAAGTAAGAGTCTTCTTCACAAGACAAACTGCGGTAGAAAAAAAAGCCAATAGTAGCAGACAGCTACGAAGGCGGCGCCTCTCTGCCTCCGTTTCTCTGAAGCTTCCACAGGCTGAGTGAAGAAGAATGCAAACTAGATATACAAATGATCCACACAAAAATAGTTTCAAAAAATCAAATGAACCATTTAGCTTAATGCAAAAGATTACAAATTATACGGCAAATTATTCATAGAAAATACAGCGTACCACAAAGCGCAAAGGAAAAACTCCTCCCGAACCAATGAGTCTTGTACTGATGTCCAACCATTTGTTCCTTGAAATTGGAGTCAGGAAGTTAGTGTGCAATGCCGTGAAAAGAGAGTCCAGTGCTACAATTCTTCTCTGTTAGCCAGTGTCTGGATGGAATGCAGCAAGGCTAAATGCCCAGTTGCGTCTTATTTGACGGCCTGTCGAATGTGCCGCAGGGCTCGGTACTGGGTCCCATGCTCTTTAACTTGTTCATAAATTATTTAGAGTTGGGAGTGAGCAGTGAAGTGGCCAAGTTTGCAGATGACACTAAATTGTTCAGTGTGGCGAGAACCAGAGAGGATTGTGAGGAACTCCAAAGGGACCTGTTGAGGCTGGGTGAGTGGGCGTCAACGTGGCAGATGCAGTTCAGTGTGGCCAACTGCAAAGTAATGCACATTGGGGCCAAGAATCCCAGCTACAAATACAAGTTGATGGGGTGTGAACTGGCAGAGACTGACCAAGAGAAAGATCTTGGGGTCATGGTAGATAACTCACTGAAAATGTCGAGACAGTGTGCATTTGCAATAAAAAAGGCCAACGCCATGCTTGTATTTATTAGGAAGGGAATTGAGAACAAATCAGCCAGTATCATAATGCCCCTGTATAAATCGAGGTGCGGTCTCATTTGGAGTACTGTGTGCAGTTCTGGTTGCCGCACCTCAAAAAGGATATTATAGCATTGGAGAAAGTCCAGAAAAGGGCAACTAGAATGATTAAAGGGCTGGAACACTTTCCCTATGAAGAAAGGTTGAAACGCTTGGGACTCTTTAGCTTGGAGAAATGTCGACTGCGGGGTGACATGATAGAAGTTTACAAGATAATGCATGGGATGGAGAAAGTAGAGAAAGAGGTACTTTTCTCCCTTTCTCACAATACAAGAACTCGTGGGCATTCGATGAAATTGCTGAGCAGTCAGGTTAAAACGGATAAAAGGAAGTACTTCTTCACCCAAAGGGTGATTAACATGTGGAATTCACTGCCACAGGAGGTGGTGGCGGCCGCAAGCATGGCCACCTTCAAGAGGGGTTTAGATAAAAATATGGAGCAGAGGTCCATCATTGGCTATTAGCCACAGTGTGTGTGTGTGTGTGTGTGTGTATATAAAAAAAATTTGGCCACTGTGTGACAAGGAGTGTTGGACTGGATGGGCCATTGGCCTGATCCAACAGGGCTTCTCTTATGTTCTTATGTGACACAGAGTGTTGGACTGGAGGGGCCATTGGCCTGATCCAGTAGGGCTTCTCTTAGGTTCTTAGGTGACACAGAGTGTTGGACTGGAAGGGGCCATTGGCCTGATCCAGCAGGGCTTCTCTTATGTTCTTATGTGACACAGAGTGTTGGACTGGATGGGCCATTGGCCTGATCCAACATGGCTTCTCTTATTTTTCTTATGTTCTTATGAATGTAGGAGTGTTGGTCTCCAATATGAACCGTTTCAGTCGTTTCCGAAACTCGCTGAAGCCTCGGGTGAAACGGGGCATTCAGCACATCCCTGTTGTGTCCTACTGCCTTGCTGCATTCCATCCGCATATTGGCTAACAGAGAAGAATTGGCCCAAGCGGGCAGCCGTGTTGGTCTGAAGCACTTGAACAAAGCAGGAGTCAAGCGGCACCTTTAAGACCAGGACGAGGAATCCAGCACAGTGCGCAAAACCATACATAACTGAGCAGAGCCATACATAGCTGGTAGGCAGTGTATGTATGGTAGCCAGCTCTGTATGGCTCTGCTCAGCTGTGTATGGCTTTGCTCACCGTGCTGGATTCCTCGTCTGAGGAAGCGTGCTTAAGAGCACAAGAAAGCTGACGTTCTAAATAAAAATGGGTTGGTCTTAAAGGTGCCACTTGACTCCTGCTTTGTGCAGGAGAAGAACTGGAGCAGCGGACTCTGTTTCCACGGCACTGCACATTACTTCCAGGCTCCAATTTCAAGGAACAGACTGTCGGATATCAATATAGGAATGGTTGTTTCTATGAATAATTTGCCATATAAATAACTGAATTTCTAAGGATTCGAGGTTGATTTGACGTGAATGCCTGGGTGGCTTTCTCCTCCCGCTCTACATTTTCACGTTGCTCTGTTTGGTTGCTAACTCCCCAGGTGGCGGCAGGGGATCCTCCGGTTTGGAGGGCCTCCCCCCGCTTCAGGGTCGTCAGAAAGCAGAAGGGAGGAGGGAAATGCCTGCTGGGAGCTCCATTATTCCATATGGAGACCGATTCCCATAGGATGTAATGGAGAATTGATCCACAAGTATCTGGGGCTCTGGGGGGGGGGGGAGGCTGCTTTTGGAGATAGAGACACCAAATTTGCAATATAGCATTTGATGCCTGTCTTCAAAATACCCTCCAAGTTCCAAAAAGATTGAACCTGGGGGTCCAATTCTATGAGCCCGAAAAGAAGGTGCCCCTAATGGAGAGGAATCATAGAATCCTAGAGATGGAAGGGACCTCCAGGGTCATCTAGTCAAACTCCTGCACAATGCAGAAAACTCACAAACACCTCCCCCTAAATTCACAGGATCTTCATTGCTGTCAGACGACCATCCAGCCTCTGTTTAAAAACCTCCAAGGAAGGAGAGCCCACCACCTCCCGAGGAAGCCTGTTCCACTGAGGAACCGCTCTGATGGTCAGGAAGTTATTCCTAATGTTGAGCTGGAAACTCTTTTGATTTAATTTCAACCCACTGGTTCTGGTCCTACCTTCTGGGGCCACAGAAAACAATTCCACAACATCCTCTATATGACAACCCTTCAAGGACTTGAAGATGGTGATCCTATCACCTCTCAGCCGCCTCCTCTCCAGGCTAAACATCCCCAGCTCCTTCAGCCTTTCCTCATAGGACTTGGTCTCCAGACCCCTCACCATCTTCGTCACCCTCCTCTGGACCCGTTCCAGCTTGTCTATATCCTTCTTAAAATATGGTGCCCACAAATGAACACAATACTTCAGGTGAGGTCTTACTAGAGCAGAGTAAAGCGGTACCATCACATCATGTGATCTGGACACTAGACTTCTGTTGATACAGCCCAAAATTGCATTTGCCTTTTACGTCACCGCATCACACTGTTGACTCATGTTCAGCGTATGATCCACATACTACTGCGTTTTGCACATACTACTGCTAAGACAAGTCTCCCCCATCCTACAACCATGCATTGGATTTTTCCTACCTAAATGCAGAACTTTACATTTATCCCTATTAAAATTCATTTTATTGATTTTAGCCCAGTTTTCCAGCTTGCCAAGGTCATCCTGTATCCTGTTTCTCTCTTCTTCTGTGTTTGCAACCCCTCCCGATTTAAGGAGGCATTTAAAAGGTGTGCAGTCCCTTTAAATGTGATGGCCAGAACCCCCGTTGGAGTTCAATTATGCTTGCCACACTCTCGCTCCTGGCTCCACCCCCAAAGTCTCCTGGCTCCACCCCCGATGTCCCCAGATATTTCTTGAACTGTCCCGAGCAACCCTAGTGTCCTCTCAGACTACGTTAACTCTTGCAGTTCAAATTCCACCTCTGAGCCCAGTTGAACTCCGGGCTGTTCCCTTCTGCGCTGATGCGAACCACTGGTGTGAATGCTAAGGTGACCTCGACCAGCGTTCAGCAGTTCATTCGCTGCTGCCCCGGCTCAGCTCTCTGACCTGGTGCCGTCTTCGGCCCCAACGGATCCTGTGCTTCGGCAAGAGGCGCAGCCGGGTGGTGCGTGAAACCCAACGGCTCCAACCTCTGGAGAGCAAGCGCTACTCAAGAGCAGGCAAAGTACCACGCTCGTCAAGGCATGCAGAACCCCAAAGGGTCGGAGAAGGAAAAAAAAGAAGTTTACCTGTATTTGTAGGCAGACATCATGTTAGGACTAGGAAGCAAGGCAAAAAGACAGAGCGATCAAAAACCTCTGCAGCTTGCAAGCATCACCGGAAGGTCAAAAATGTTTCCATTTGTTATGCTCCCCAGAGCAACAGTCAAGAACGGGCAGACAGCCATTTCAGGAATACGCTGCTGGAGTGGGGGGGGGGGGGGGCACGGGCTGGAAAGAATCTCATAATCTCCGCTGCACCTCCACAGAGAGATGGGACTAAGTGAAACAAGAGACACTAATATTTATACAGGTGATAGATGGGCCTTCACATCATGCTCCCTTGAATTTCGGCTTTGCTTATCGCTTTGCAGGAAGAACACCCATGTCCCGGCGACATCCATCAAAGCATTAAAATTATCTGGTTCGCAAGACAAGTTTGCCTGCAGACGAGCTGCAAACCAAGCAGAATGTCCTCAAGATATTTCCCCGCTCAGGAAGGCAAAATGAGACTTTACAACAGCGCCTTTGGACTGCTTCGTAGGCTCTGCTTTTGCTCAACCGCTAATTGTACAGCTAAGCAAATGGTACAAAAAGCTAGAAGTGCTTGAAATATTTTTTTTTCTCTCCACTTCACTCGTAATTGCCTAAGCCTCTCTATCCCGCCCCTGCCTTCGCTGTCTTGTTTTCCCGAGCTAAAATTCCCCCAAAGCGTTACCCAGAGCAGAATTGGTTTTGAGGGATAAATCTTACTAGAGAATAGACTTTTTAATAATCTTCTTTTTCTGATCCTCAAAGCCCGTTCCATTCAGGAGAATCAAGGCTATTCCTAGTTTACGGAAGAGAAAAGGAGGTTGAGAATCCAAGAAGATCTCTACTCAGACAGATGCGCCAACTCGCCGGGGTCTTGGAAAAGGTCTTTTGCATTGCTTACTGCCTGGTCCTTTTACTTGGAGACGCCGGGGATTGAACCTGGGACCTTCTGCATGCCAGGCATATGCTCTGCCACTGAGCCACACCTTTCCCCAGGAGACATAGGTTGCTTGGTTTTTTCATTCTACTGCTGACTCACAGTTCTGACCTCTTGGATATTCTCTTTGGAGTTGAACTGCAATGAACTCCAGATTAGAAGACAGACAGGTTGGATTTCCAACATCGTAGTCCTGAACCAAACTTACAGAATATGGAGCTGAGATGACCATTCAGAAAGCCCAGGTTGGTTCTTTGATTTACCGAGGATTACTCAATAAGGAACCACTTCAGACTTTGAAACATATGAACATACGAAGCTGCCCTATAATGAATCAGACCCTCAGTCCATCAAAGTCAGTATTGTCTACTCAGACTGGCAACTGCTCTCCAGGGTCTCAAGCTGAGGTTTTTCACGCCTACTTGCCTGGACTCTTTTTAGTTGGAGATGTCAAGGATTGAACCTGGGACCTTCTGCTTACATATGAAGCTGGCTTATACTGGATCAGACCCTCAGTCCATCAAAGTCAGTATTGTATACTCAGACTGGCAGCGGCTCTCCAGGGTCTCAAACAGAGGCTTTTCACACCTACTTGCATGGACCCTTTTTAGTTGAAGATGCCGGGGATTGAACCTGGGACCTTCTGCTTACCGAGCAGATGCTCTACCACTGAGCCACAGCCCGATTCATGGCTCTCCAGGGTCTCCAGCTGAGGTTCTTCACATCTACTTGCCTGGACTCTTTTTAGTTGGAGATGCCGGGGATTGAACTGGGACCTTCTGCTTACCAAGCAGATGCTCGACCACTGAGCCACAGCCCCATTCATGGCTCTCCATGGTCTCAAGCTGAGGTTCTTTACATCTACTTGCCTGAACCCTTTTTAGTTGGAGATGCCGGGGATAAAATCTGGGACCTTCTGCTTACCAAGCAGATGCTCTACCACTGAGCCACAGCCCCATTCATGGCTCTCCATGGTCTCAAGCTGAGGTTCTTCACATCTACTTGCCTGAACCCTTTTTAGTTGGAGATGCCGGGGATAAAATCTGGGACCTTCTGCTTACCAAGCAGATGCTCTACCACTGAGCCACAGCCCCATTCATGGCTCTCCAGGGTCTCAAGCTGAGGTTCTTCACATCTACTTGCCTGGACCCTTTTTAGTTGGAGATGCCGGGGATTGAACCTGGGACCTTCTGCTTCCCAAGCAGATGCTCTACCACTGAGCCACAGCCCCATTCATGGCTCTCCAGGGTCTCAAGCTGAGGTTCTTCACATCTACTTGCCTGGACCCTTTTTAGTTGGAGATGCCAGGAATTGAACCTGGGACCTTCTTCTTACCAAGCAGATGCTCTACCACTGAGCCACCGTCCCTCCCAGACAATCTCAGCTGATGAGTCATGATTCGGAAGAAGACAGTTTTGAGACAAAACTCAGCAACACTAGGACATTTTTGTACCCATCTTGGGGCAAAGATGGTAGCAAAAAGTCTTTATTTCGCCTCTTCAAATACATTGTCAATAGAACAGGATCTTCTACAGGGATCAGGGACGCTGAACTCCCAATAATTCTGGTCCAGTCCAGCAGACCAGTTCCAGAGAGTGGTCGTGGAAACGTGTGTGACTCCACAACATCTTTACTTATGGGTCCTACAGCACTACGTATCACCTACCAGTGCTACATAACTTCTATATGAAGAATGTTGCATAACACCCAAATGAAAGGTTTCAAAGAAATCATCTCTGATTTGGAACCAAGAGCCAGCAAACTTCAGGTATGCTGGTTTCAGACCATCTAAGGCAGAGATGGCCAAACTGTGGCTTGGGAGCCACATGTGGCTCTTTCACACATGTTGTGTGGCTCTCGAAGTCCCCACTGTGCCATTAGCTGGCTTGGAGAAGGCATTGGTCTCTTTAAATCACTTCTCCATTCCAAGCCAGTCAGAGGCTAGGAAACAGCATTTAAAGTAGCTTTCTTTCCACCTCTCTCTCCCTCCCCTATCTATTTTCCTTCCTTCTTTCCTCTCCTTTCCTTCCTTCCTTCTAGAGAGCCAGTTTGGTGTAGTGGTTAAGTGTGTGGACTCTTATCTGGGAGAACCGGGGTTGATTCCCCACTCCTCCACTTGCACCTGCTAGCGTGGCCTTGGGTCAGCCATAGCTCTCTTATCTGGGAGAACCGGGTTTGATTCCCCACTCCTCCACTTGCACCTGCTGGAATGGCCTTGGGTAAGCCAGAGCTCTCTTATCTGGGAGAACCGGGTTTGATTCCCCACTCCTCCACTTGCAGCTGCTGGAATGGCCTTGGGTCAGCCACAGCTCTCTTATCTGGGAGAACCGGGTTTGATTCCCCACTCCTCCACTTGCAGCTGCTGGAATGGCCTTGGGTCAGCCACAGCTCTCTTATCTGGGAGAACCGGGTTTGATTCCCCACTCCTCCTCTTGCAGCTACTGGAATGGCCTTGGGTAAGCTATAGCTCTCTTCTCTGGGAGAACCGGGTTTGATTCCCCCCTCCTCCACTTGCAGCTGCTGGAATGGCCTTGGGTCAGCCATAGCTCTCTTATCTGGGAGAACCGGGTTTGATTCCCCGCTCCTCCACTTGCAGCTACTGGAATGGCCTTGGGTAAGCTATAGCTCTCTTCTCTGGGAGAACCGGGTTTGATTCCCCCCTCCTCCACTTGCAGCTACTGGAATGGCCTTGGGTAAGCTATAGCTCTCTTCTCTGGGAGAACCGGGTTTGATTCCCCACTCCTCCACTTGCAGCTGCTGGAATGGCCTTGGGTCAGCCATAGCTCTGGCAGAGGTTGTCCTTGAAAGGGCAGCTGCTTTGAGAGCCCTCTCCAGTCCCACCCACCTCACAGGGTGTCTGTTGTGGGGCAGGAAGGGAAAGGAGATTGTGAGCCGCTCTGAGCCTGTGTCCTTGAAAGGGCAGCTTCTGGGAGAGCTCTCTGAGCCCCACCCACCTCACAGGGTGTCTGTTGTGGGGGAGGAAGGTAAAGGAGATAGTGAGCCACTTTGAGACTCTTCGGAGTGGAGGGTGGGATATAAATCCAATATCTTCTTCTTCTTTCTTTGCAGCTCTCAAACATCTGATATTTACTCTACGTGGCTCTAACATTAAGCAAGTTTGGCCACACCTGATCTAAGGCTTTGAATTGTTCCCAGAAACAAAGCCAGTGTAAATGAACGAAGACTGGAGTGTAAATGAACCAAGACTGGAGCGATATGGTCCCTACGACCAACTCCAGCCAACATTCTGGCTGCAGCATTCTGTGCCAACTGTAGCTTCTGGACAGTCTTCAAG